>NW_025219987.1:100463-111393 GCF_014825855.1 Bombus pyrosoma
TATACGACAACTTCAAGTTAAGATATCTGGTGAACTAACATTTCCTTTTAATATTTTCATAAGGAATACGAAGATAAATCGATGAATGTATTAAAAAATATATGGTTCCATTTGCAAAAATGAAGTTGAAATGGGATTCTACTACTGGATCTACAAAAAAGTAATTTGCACCATATGTGATGTCTTCATTCGAACTAAACAATTTTTGTTAAAACTTTTTCTCATAACATCAATATCATGTGAGATATTCTACCGCTTATTGTTTCGCCATTGTTTAAATATTGACGTTATGTTTCTATATATAATAAATTTCTATGTGTAATAAAATATCTACATATAAACTACATATAACAAAATGAAAGTTTTAGACGATTTTGTAGATATCAGACTCGGTATATTATTTAAATCATGTCCATATCCAATTGTAATGACTTGTAAGAGAATTTGAGAATTGAGATTTGTTTTTCTTTTATTCGTAATTTTTGGTTAATAAATAGGAAAGATAACGATAGATAATCAAAAAGAAGTAGGGAGAACACTTACCATAACAGCATGGAAAAGAATTTATGAAGAATCGTGTTACTGGAATAAGCTTCTTTGTGTACCACGAAGTGCATCAGGGGAGGATTCTTAAACAAATTTCGTAAAAAATTACTATCTATGAAATAAATACAATACGAGATTCGAAGAATAATTAATATTAACAGAAACATAATTATTTTATAAGAACATAATATTCAATTATAGAAATAATTATACGTTAAGTTCTGTTATTAGTAACCATTATCGATGACCGACTTTATTCTTGGTCCTAAATAAGCATTATCTTTGATGAAAACATTTTTTAGCGGAAGAAAATAAAATAGGAAGAACGACCTAACTTTTATATAAAAAAAATATGATCAATATGTTTAATTAAAACTAAAATATAAATATGTATATCATTACTCTTGCGTTAATATAAATGTATAAATGCAAGTAGTACATTAGAGACGAAAAATGTAATAAAAATAAGAAAAAATAAATAAATAAATAAGAAAACTGTATTGGTTTCTATGACTTACTTCCACATGTGGAATAGTCTATCGGGTTGCCGTATGACCCATCCCAGAGACAGAACAAAGTTATTAGATTAAAATAATTTACAGAAACTTTTTAATTCATAAAATTTACAAGTATAAAGTATTTATCCTGAATAAATCCTTTTTATAGAAAATTGCAAGTCAACTTTCGAATAACCAGATTCTATATTTTATCTAGCAACTAGCACTTCTTACCAATTGCACAAACACTTGCTAAACACAAAAATTGTAACGTTTAAATAGGTAACTATTCCGTAGCACGTCCACACTCTCGCGTTTCGAATATGAAAGACTGTTGAACAATACCGTCCCTAATAAAGGTAGATTCGTACTGCTTGTTCATTGTTTACGCTTCTGGACTATAAGCGAATCTTGTACGCTGCGCAAATGTCTCTGCGCTAATAATATAAGGTTGTCCGAAATGTGTCTTTCTTTCTCGTAATAAAACAAAATAGATCGTACGTAATTCGACAAAATAATATGAAAGAAAAGATGTTTTGCATCCATTATTTCCTTATAAAACGAAACAAATTTTTCGGACGATCTAATATTTCAATTTTACTACAATACAGTAACGACTTTACATGTCGAAAATTACCGCTATTGCGCTGTTGATTTTTATATTGATATTAAATATCAAAGTGGATAAAATATGTAATTGCAAAATATATTCCATACTATTGTAATAATTGTACAATATTTTACAGAAAATAGTTAATTTAATGATTGTTCTCCCCTTGAAGCATAAGTAATGCTAGAGGTATTTGGCAAAAAATGGAGGCTATATCTGCAATCACCACTGGAAATTGTGTAACTGCTACACACATACGTAAGTATAATACATGGCATAAACCGCTACAATGCTCATAGCTATATCGAAGACGATACTCTGTACGTAACAATTCTCTAACCTCCAAATGACCAACCCATGACCCTGGGAAACAGTGTATACAAAGCCGTATTATACATGTACGATGTATGTGTACATATTTTACTCACTGTCAACAATATACAAGAAGGGTACTTTTATGTATCCCCAAAACAATATTTTAAAAGCAATTTTTGTATCTCAATACTTCAGATAGAGGAGGTAATACCAGAATTTTACAGGATATTTTGTTGTTCGTAACGAACATAGCAGGGACAGATTTAGCATTAGCTTTCTTAATTCGACCACCGCAAAGTAGTTGACAAACAATACGAACATATACGATACTACAGACACACAGTTATATGTATCATTCACTGTAGTGGTGGTACCGACAGATTTTTGCAAGTATCTCGCAAAGTAAGGCCGAGTAGTGCCAAAGTAATATGCAAAGGAAAAAGTTGTTGAAAACGTCGATTTCTACGACATAGTGAAAAATCACCGAAACCCACGCTGCCAGCAGTTTTCTATATAATAACCAAATTTTATTCGTTATTCCTTATTCGACAGAGACTACCGATTTTAGAATCTTCAGAGCATTCGAATTTAATCTATAAATGCCAATTGTCCGTAAACTTCTCGCCGTGTAAGAAATATGTTGAGACAGGAATTTAATGGCTTCGCGGGTGTAATTAGTTTTTCTGTAAATAAACGTGTAGGGGTCACAATTCTTATAAAAAATGAATATCCTATACATGTAAATTCTATAGAATTTAGAACACCAACCGACGATTTGACTTTTCCTGTGTTTACTGCGAGTCGGTCGAACGATATAAATAGAGAAGGACAGGTGCTACTTAGGGGGGAGAATAAAACAGGACTTCGAGAAGCGAAGATGGAGAACAAAGAAAAAGAAAGGCAAGTTAAAAGTTAGAAAGAGAAAGAGAAGAGGGATTAGAGGCGGAGAGTTTTTAGGAGATACGAAAAAAGACTTAAAAAATCGATTCTTGAATTTCAACGAATCGATCGCCTGTATTTTCCGTATCACCATTAACGAACACACGAAAGATGAAAAAATAGAGTCATACAGAATCCATAAGGAAACTGCAAGATGAAGTGTATTACGTTTCGGTCTGAGAGAAACCTTTATAAAGCTTTCTTTTTTATCCAATTTTCAGGCTCAAACGCGCAAAAGAATAAATTAATATTAAATTACTTTTCAAGATATACCAGTATACCAGTATATTAATAGATTGAAATAATAAAAATAGCAGTCTTAATAAACCAACTTCTTCTGAAACATTGCACTTTATAAAATGCTTAATGTATTAAAATACCAATAAAAGGAAGAACTCCCTCTTGTGGTGAGTCTATCACTTAATCAAAAGTATGTTAAAACGACTTAATCTGGTTCAACAAACTAAAGGACTTTGGACAGAGCAATAGAAACATTTTTAAAGTTAAAAAGTTATACCGTTAAAAATATTGTGCAAAACCGACTCAATGAATACTTTTTGTTACATACAAGTAAAATAGAATTCGAAATTTTTGAAAATTGTTTATGGTAACTAAACCTTTCCAAAATGTTATTGTAAGCTTTCTTCTGATATACGTGTCCATGATATTAAACAAAGATTTATACGAGACCATTGATTATTGGTTCTGTGTTTCTCTTCACTATGAACGCATCGTAGCACGGGCATATAAAAAAAAAATTTTAATTTATACGACTTGCACTTTGTGTATATATATATAAGCCGGATAAATTAAACTTTTTTTTATATATATATATATCTTGCACAACACCCTGCATATTTGCTGTATATTGTAATGCAACAATGAGAAGTCAGCATCGTTGGGTCATCGGTTCTGACAGAAAGTTTTCTTATGAATCTGGAACAAAAATAAACCAACCCATATTCTGATATTTTAGTCAATACTCATTATTTGGGAAGATATTAAATATAATCAGTCCATATTGTGGAAACAATAAGTTCTTATTAATTTCTAGATTTATGGGGTGGACAAACAAATGTTGCTTACTTTAATAGTACTCTTACAAATGACGACGGAAATTGTATATCAATGTTCCTATTACTATCTCTGTGACATTTACTTTTTCTGCCAAGTACACTTTTTATGAAGAGATTATAAAATTCGCAATTTATATATATCAAGTGAATTCCCGAAAGATGTTAATTAAAAAAATGTTACCGTTAATTTTTTATTATTTTATTAAATAATATGAATATTCGTACATTTAATTTTTTAATTTCTCAATTTTCCTATTATACATAAATAAAGACGTAGAGTTTTTCTTGAAGTAGTTACTTTAACATATTCAAAGGGAATAACTTAAATATAGACGAACAAATAAATATTTTCTCAAATAAGGACAAAGTTCAACGATCTTTTTGATCACGCCTCGTATAAGGCTGGGGAGGAAGAAAAAGAGGAAAGTAAAAATTGATATGTAGTTTGGTAGAGGTTCAGAAGAAAACTCTGAGGAAATTGTGAAAGGAAAATATCTAAGATGAAATGTGATTATTAAGAAAAACGTGGGACATGAAACATGTTATGTAAAATATAATTTATATATTCTATGTTGGTTCATACATATAATGTAAAAAATGTATATGTAACGCAAGACGAGTGTAGAATATAAATACTAATATTTAATCTGAGTTTCTATAATTATGACAGTTTTTAATTTTATATTCGAGTAATAGTATAAAAAGAAGAATACGAAAAGTGTGGAATTGTACGTAATGTAATGGTACGTGAATGTTACGCGTGCGCAAGATAACCAGAAGAGGTTGTATTGTATAAATTATATACCAAAGAATTCAAAAGAAAGAAAAATAAATAAACTCGGGCAACTAATTAGTTACCTGAAAAAAAAGGAAAATATTTGCTAAACGAAATGGCGCGATCAACCTCTGAAAGCAAGGTTGCGACGGTTGGCGTTAACAGTTGGGTTGGACGACACAAACAATTTCAAATTGGAGTTCAACCGTTAACCGCGACAAGGCCACAGTGATTTTTACTCTTTTCTAGACACAAGCGGCACGTTATAAATAGAGATTTTAATTATATTTTTAATACAGCTGATCGCAACGAGCAACATCATGGCCTTTTGTAAACATTCATTGGTAAAGGCACGGAGTAAATCATTTAAATCCGTCATAATAAAAAGAAGAGCGCATGATTATATACATTTCGTAATAAGGATACTAAAAAAAGACTCACCATACCAACGTAAGAGAAGATTTATAATGATTTACCTTACAGGAGAATAGGATTAGTTGAATAACACGAAATCCGTACACAGGTTTCTGGAGATCCAAAGACTTTGAGCACCCTAAGAAATTAAAGCAAGTTAGATAAATGCAGAAATTAAAATTGAGACATGATTATTTTACAAGATTATTATCATATTGAATTACATATTTAATGCATACAATTAGGTTAAAATGTTACAATATTTTGTCATTATTTGTTTGAATTTCATCAAATGCTATTAAATAAGAAAATTTTGATAAAATAAATAAAATAGTGTTAAATTATAAAATTGTATTATCTTTATAGCGTAATTTATTTATAAGTTATAAATAAATTTATAGCTATAATATTCAGAATTTCGCAAAATATTCTCAGGATATATCTTGTTTCACTTGCTAAAACTTTGTAATGGATTGTTATCTTTAATCTGTTAATCATAGATGAATTAAATTTGTCTTGTTCTTAAAATCTCAACGAATTCCGTAATCAATGTTTCACAACATATAGAAAAAAATAATTTTAAAGCGATCTGATCTACATAGAAACAGGACATTCTCAAGTTTAACATTGCAATGTTGTAATATTTTTACATTTATAAAAGAAATGTTGATATATTTAAGCAAAATAATCCATCAGCGCTTCACATATTTTGGATTATTAAAATATAATTTCACTTGATACAATTTTTCGCGCGTTAGAAGTTTTTACAATTAATGATGGTGCACATTATTGTACATTTGATGATAATAATAATTGTACATATAAGTTACGAGAAAAAGTAGAAGACCAAACAAAGATTCAATACTTCAATACTTGCTTATCATATATTAATGTTAATACAAATAAAGATAGGTTCTAACATATATTAACGCATTGAAAAATTGTTGTTTGTATATATAAGTAAGTATGTGCTTTAAAATCTATGTATCGATATTAGTGGTTTCCTGCCTGTTATTTCATACTGATACAATTTTATATCTATACTCACAATTTAATTTATGAAATGTAATAGCGATATACGAGCAATATGGATATCATTAACTACTGCTGGAATACATTTGAAACAGTCTTGGCAGTTTAATCTTCCGATTGCAAATATATACAATTTTCATATACACCTGAAACCTAGCCCATACCGCTTTATGACTTTAAGCACTGTTTGAACGTATTTTCTGCTAATATAATATTTACATTGCGATGTCTTTTCATTTTTTATAGACAAGAAATTTTGTTGTTGTTATATAGTATGATGAAATGTGGCAAAAAATGTACTACGACAATATGGAAAGTTTGTAACTTTTAATTAAGAAAGGAGGTGTTACGTCGCGTAGGACATCTGCGCGCCGTCCCTCACTACCTGGCAGCCAACGGTCAATCTACAGCCATCCCGATTCTCAATAGACGCAATGACCCACCATAAAGACATTAGCCTTTAGCTGCATTGTCTCCACTGTTGAAAGTCACTGCCTTTAAGAAAACTCTACATCTGGTCTTTTTAGCTTTCTAAAGCATTGAAGCCATCGACAGCGCATAGACAAAAGACTGCGACGAAGGCAGGCCATTAACAGTCGAAAGGCGACGTTGGCTTCAGGGTTTTTCAGTTATAGAGTAACACTGCTAGCGTGCGGATCTGGACCAGCTCATGTTATTATTTCAACTTTTGTATCTTTTTCACTTACGTATTTCAAATATATTTTTTACCTTATAATTTATCCACGCGTCTCTCTTATTATACATCTAATAACCTCAACATCCACAAATGCTTGCCAGTCTAATTGCATATCGGGAGAATTCTCTAATTCGAGAAATATTTGCAGTTTATGGCGGGGTCTTGGAAAGGTCCTTGAGTTTATTAGGCGCTCTTAAAAATCACGGAGAAAGCGGACAGTCATCAGACGGGAAAAACCCAACACATGTTCATCATAAAAGGCTGTTCTTCGGTCAAAGGACAGACCCACAGCAAGCTTTCCTCCGAGACACCTTAAGGGCAGCTCAGCAGTCGAGTTCAGTCTCTCACTCTCTCCAGATCAGTCCCATTCCGACTCCAATTCCGAGTCCAGCACTCTCGAGCGAGTGCTCAAGCAGTCATCAACAATCCTACCGAGTTTCATACCTTAAATCAGTCATTTATTTCATTTATATATACGCATCGGCGTAACTATTTATCCATATAAAGTTGTTGGAATAAACACCATTCTATACCTGCTAATTCAGTGTAATTTCAGTTGAATCACCCCTATTGTCGTAACAGAAATCAGGGGATCGATCATTTCGTGGCGTCGATTATTTAATCGTAACGGGAATTTACGACTCCCGTTGACGTGCCTTCTCGCGATCGCGTCTCTCCGCGAATGGTCGACGAAACAGGAGGAAAAAGAAAGTATTTTACATTTAAACATGAACCTTTGAAACCTATTATCTCGTGTCAATAAGGATAGAAATTAAACAAATTTCGTATATCGCATCGCAAACTGAACTATGAAAATGGCAAAGTTGAGCGTTATCGATCGTCACGTAGGCCCATACCAATAATCACAAATAGGTATCTTATTGATTAATTTTCTTCGGTTCTGTACATATTCCTAGGTAGTCGTGTATTAGTATTAGATAAAAGAGTATGAACCTATCTACACAGTTAATAAAAATATAATTGAATTAAGAATATAAATTCCGTATTTTTTAATACATATTACACGTTTATCTCTCTTATCTACGATCTGTTCTATTTATCATTTATACATATTGTTTGATATATTTGGTATACCGCAATAAAACATATCTGTTTCATATTCGAATAACTTAAGCAAAATCTTTAATTCTATAAACATATATAAAATATTTACCTGAAATAAATCAATAGTCGATCAAGTGTTACATATTTTGTATTTGTACACTTTCTTCTATCGAAATTTAACAGATTAACTTTGTAACTCTTTGTTTAGCATTCATTACTAACTGATATACATCCACATTGTAGGCATCCTTCAAGACAAAGCACATGTAACCATGTGTGAATCCACAAAACGACTGCGCGGTACCTCCTGTCGGTCAACTGTTATTATTTAGAATTGCTTACAGTATTGCTCGTTGATTGGCTACAATTCAGCAGTACAACATGGTACCTGCGCACATCCTAGCGCGAATATATAAGAATATAAACGTATAATACTTGTACTTTAAGATTGATTAAATAGATATACAGAAGTATTAAATAGAAGATTAAATAGATATAATAGAAGTACAGTTTTAACAAACCGTCTTAACAAGATCTTTATGCACACATCATACATTAAACATGATACATGCAAAGTATGTATAACATTTAAGATACTTGTATGTATGTATAGTGAAAAACAAAAGTGTTCGTACAGTTGGAATGTAAAAATAAAAAGAGCAATATTTCCAAGAGACATTTATATATGTCGGGTTATCGTTATGATTAGGGTTGGGGTTAAGGGCGTGAAACGAATCTTCGTTATGGCTAGACTTTGTCATTATGCAATAGAGAAGATATTGACTAGTGCAAATATGATTGTTACAGATATCGATAAGTAACCGTATCGACAAGTAATCAAGTAATTAGATATTCGAGACGCGAGTGACAATGATCCTACGTTCGATAACGAATCCGCGGTCAACGGGATAATGGATGTATGTTCTCACAAGATCTAAGTCCGGCCCTTGGTTAACAAAACGTGAAATATTCACTAATTGTAAGGACGTTATTCTTTCTCGTCGATGAGGTCGCAAGAGAGAGTGACTTTCCGTCGCGATGATGCCACAGAGGAAAACTAAGATGGTGTGTGCCCAAGGGCACGAGATCATCGGATTCGTTGAGCGATGCCTTCGTTCGGAAGGTAAGGGAAATTGACGTTGCTGTTAATTGGTCAATTTCCATATCAGTGGTTAGAAAAGAATGCTAGCCGCCCTTGAGGGAAAGTTGCTAGCGGGAAACGTCGTGCGTGAGAAAGTAGGTTTCCCCTATCTTCCCGTAGTTGGGACAATGATTGTTTGTTTGTTTGAAGGACTTTAGTTAACTAAATCTTAAGATTTATAACGGGTCCTTAGGCTAGCTGAATATGTACTGTGGAGATGCATCGACATCTGGTAATCATCTTACTCGGAGAATAGGGTCTGCGTGTGGCGAGCAACGGGACAGAGACCGTTGCGATGTTTACTGTCGAGTGTCGCTACAACTATTTCTTTAAGGAGAGCTATATTATTACTCCATACCTTTGTTAGACAAACGTTCATCCCTTGACCGCGGCTACGTTGGCGACCGATTGTCGCCCCGAGCCCAAGCTCATTGTTAGAAATCTCGAATAAATACAATCGGATTGAATGGCAATTAATTAATTACGGCTATGGTAGAATCTAGATTACAATATTACGGGATTTTCCCAAAGTTCCAAAGGAAGGCTTCGGTGTTCTTTCATTTCCGACATATAAATAATGTAATTGTGTAATAAATATACACAAACATTGACGTTATTTATTGTTAGGGAAATATCGATGTAAATTTTCTTTATATTATCGCTTGTAATGATCGAGTTTATTTCGTTGATCGGTGATTCATCGGCTTATTCTGTTTTTGCCGAGCAGACGCGTCTTTGTGACTTGGCGGTGAACCGGCAGTTTTTGCATTACCTTAGTCTAGGCTTTAGAACTTCCTCATACAGGAGCCCATCCATTTTTGCCGATCGACTAAAAATCTTCAACTGTGTGTGAATACGGTTGATGTTACTGAATAATTTCATCCTCGCATCTACGATTAATCGCAAGTTCGGCTTTTACCCCACTCACGCTATTCACTGACTATAAAGGACGTGATTTTTTCCCGGCTCGACTCTCTAAATCTAACGATACGTACGTTCGTTAGTAATAAATCTCGTAATTTCGATCGCTATTTACTATAAACAGAAGATAAGGGATGATAAGGATTTAAGTTGAATTTTGCCAATACTGATCCATACGCTGCAGTGATTCCGACAATTTTTTACGAAGATCTCGAAAACTAAGGCAAACCACCGCATTGACTATATGTATAGGAAAAAGTTGTTCAAAATGTTGAGTTTCACAATGCATTAACACATTCAACCCGACGTAACCCATCGGTTGGTTACAATTTTTGCTTTCATATGACGATGTGGATCACCGGTGTTCATGCCATTTACCTATCCAATTTTAGTTTATAAAAATGTAATTTAACCAAAACTGAAATAAAACTCAAATGTTATCGAAGAAGACTAAATAATGACATGTAGTGTTTGCTTATAAAAATGGCACTATTTATTTAAATAAGTTTAATTGTATAGAAAATATGCAGCTTACTAAATGTAAATAATTTAAAGTAACAAGTATTATTCAAATAACAAACTATGAATTTTTTCAAAGTATGGGAAACAAAGTGTAGCTTTGTTCCACCAATCTGGACAGAAAATGTTAACATTTTTGCTATATTTTACATAAAGTAAATTGTTGGCTTTATATTATTTCCTCTCCCTATTTTCTTGCTTAGAGAACGATAGCATTCTTTACGTCGTTTTCTGGTGGTTATATTTTTCAAAGATATGTTTTTTTGATTCGATAGAAATGATGTTAAAGATTTTTGTTCAGTTAACAAATCGTCAATTATCTTTTCACAAAATTCCAAGATACCAAATTTTGTATCTGCGCCAAATTTTGTACGTTGGCACCA
>NW_025219987.1:112864-136381 GCF_014825855.1 Bombus pyrosoma
TTTCGAATCATAAGTTATTTTTAGTATAGTATCCAATCATAGTTTATTAATTAGTTTGTTCATATCGCGGGTTTCTCTTGATTGATAGAGTTTCGAATCATAGTCTGAATTGTCAAATTGTAGATTATTTTTAGTGTAGTATCCAATCATAGTTTATTAATTAATTGTTCAAATCGCGGGTTGCTCTTGATTGATTTCAAATCGTAATTTGTATTGTCAAATCATAGATTATTTTGATTGTATATTATGTTATTACGGTATAATATCAAGACGTGACTTATTAATTAGTTTGCGAGTCGTTTTTAATTAATTGGCTCTTCAGATCACAATTTATCCTTAATCGAGTAATCAAATCATAGTTTATTCTTGACTAGTTCAATCGGTTCGCAGCTCGCTCAGTCTATAACTTAGTACAGGTTATGTTGTTTTTACTATATTTGCTATTTCGTTAAAGTACATATTTCTATTATTTCGTTTTATTTACCTTGCTCTTACGTCGCATACATTCGTTCGTTATTTTGATCGGTTCGCGGTTCGTTCGGTTCATTCATTAGTATTATTTAATGGTCCAAATATACTTTTAGTTTATTAATTGATTCTATTCAATATATCTTCGTGTTTCTTATATATGTATGTACATCCCTATTTGTTAGTCTACTAGTCGCCATTATGTAATAGTATTACGTGCGTCTACATTTAGTTAATCTTTTATTAGTGTTTTTATTTTATTTCATTTTATTTTTGTATTCTTTTTAGTTTATTGTGTGCTCGAATCATCGCTCGCGTAATTTACATATCTCTTAGTGTTCGTTACGGCACGTGCAGAGCGCGGGATGTGACAATACCGCATAACGTTATACGTTGTACCGTAATACCACATAACGTTATGCCTTATTAATTAATGCTATATAACATTATACGTTATAACGTAATACTATATAACGTTAAACGTTATATCGTAATACCACATAACGTTATACGTTATATCGTAATACCATATAACATTATACGTTATATCGTAATATCACATAACGTTATACGCTATAACGTAATACTATACGACGTTATACGTTTTATCGTAATACCACATAATGTTATTCGTTATATTCTTAAAACGATTAATGTTTTACTCACAGAATAGAAATGCAAAGATTTGAAATTTTTCAGGGCGGTTATTATCCATTTCTTACAAGTTCGTAATTTGCAGCGTCAATCCCTTAACACTTTGACTGTCACGCCGAAATCGCATGTTTCGTTGAGGACGTCACGGGAGTATTTTTATTATTCAAAGCATATAATGGCAAAATAATAATAAATGCAATGTAATGTAAATAATAATGATGATGTAATACAACATTCTTCTCCAATGGACCGTTCATCTTATTGTTGATCACGGGTGATCACCGTGGCGCCTTGCTAACAGTTGATAGCGATATATTATAACAAGGCTTCGTTTATTTCAACAATCCATTCGCATTCGTCGTTTCGTCGTAAGCAAGACGTGCAGAATATATTGTTGAAACGTGTAGAAGTTATTAGTAAACGGTATTTCCTCATTCTATATATAATAGTAAGGTTTGTTCACATTTCTAACTTCAATTATATGATTATAAAACAGCATTTACGATTACTTTCTAAGGTGTGTTTATAATAATATTGTTGAAAATGACAACGTGAGTTCGTGCTCGCCATCCATATGCAGACGCGTTAGTTACAAGAAATAGTAACTAGGAGATAGTTCTAGTTACAATCGATAGATGTAATCGATAGGTTTAAGATGTTCTTTTGTTTTTATCCCTTGTCCATGTATGTATGTGCAATAAAAGGTTTTTTTGCCTCAGAACGGTGTCATAGATTTATCCATTCGATATAATGATAGCTATTGTGATCCTACCACTGAGTAAAGAGATAACAACAGGTTATGGGCCCAGGATGAATAATTAGTTATTATTTTTATTGGAAATATTATTAATAGTAATATTGAGGAGCGCAGAAGATAACCTAAAAGCAAAAAAGAAAGAAAAGGAAGGGTGCGTGATCGCTGATTCAGTGTTGAATATCATAAGGGCGCTTTATTGAATATATAATAATTGCTTACGTGATAATACAGTTATCAAGAGAACATAAAAATGTCGAGCGGGGGAAGTTTAAGTATTGAAAAGCTAAACAAAGAAAATTACGACACGTGAAAATTGCAAATGGAGGCAATACTCATTAAGTATGACTTGTGGGAATATGCAGATGGTTCAATAATTAAACCTGAAGCAGCGGATGAAGCCTCTTTATGGAATAGAAGGGGTAGTAAAGCCAGAGCCGATATTATTCTTACCATGGGTTCGAGTGAGCTATGTCATGTGACGCATTGCATAACTGAATGAAGTATGGAATAAATTAAAGGAGGTTTACGAATTCACAAAGGACCTGCAAGAAAGGCTACGCTCCTGAAGCAATTATTATTCACAAAAATTTCCGATAGCGAAAATTTGTCCGATCACTTAAATAATTTTTTCAGTCATGTCAAATTAAAAGAAATGGATATAGTAGTCGCTGATGATTTATTGTCAATCCTATTATTATATAGCATCCCGAATAAATACAAAAGTTTTAGATGTGCGATCGAATCGCAGGACCAATTACCTACCCCAGAAGCGCTTAAGATAAAATTGTTAGATGAAGCTAATTCTCGTCATAATTCAAATGCTGAGAATGATCACCAAGAAGCTCTGCAAGTGGATTATTCCAATAAACACGAAAGGTATGATAAAAATAGAAATTCTTTAAATAAAAGTGGATTTATTAAAGCTAATAAAGTAAAACACATTGAATTTTCTTATTGTCACAAACGTGGACATAAGGCAAATCAGTGTTTGAAGAAGAAAAACGATGATCATAAAGCTCAACTAGCACAAGTTCCTAAAATACCCACAACTGAACAATGCTTATGTGCTTCCAATATTTAGGACAAAGATAATCAGGATAAGAGTATTATTACTGATGTTTCATTGAATATAAACATGGAACTGCAAATGGAATGGTGCATTGATAGCGGCGCTACATCACATACGTGCTGTGACATAAATTGTTTTGAATCCATAGAGCCAATCATAAATCAAAAAGTAAAATTAGCAAATGACAAATTAGCTGAAATCAAAGGTAAAGGTACTGCAATACCATTTAGTTATATAAAAAACAAACTCGAGAAATTTCGATTGGAAAACTCATTATACGTACCAGAATTAAACAAATTTGATTTTAGTATCAAAAGTTACAGCAAATGGAAAAAGGATTGTATTTACAAATAAAATGGCTATTTGGAAAGAAGGACGAAATTGTCATTACCGCTATTTGTAAAAGGGATTTATATATTGTAGATACAAAATCCAAATATATTGGTATGATATATGAAAACAGAAATACACTTATGGATTGGCACTGTCGATATGGACACTTAAATGAATTTTATCTTCGGAGATTAATAAATAAAAATATGATAAATGGTCTACCTAATTTAAGATTGAGTAAAATGAATACTTGCAAAGTATGTTTGAAAGGCAAACAGGCAGCAACCCCAATGCCAAAGAGATCCGAATTAAAGATGTTGGAAAAATTAGAACTGATACATTCTGATATATGTGGCCCTATAAGACAAACATCTTTCGGTGGGGCAAAGTATTTTGCCACCTTTATTGATGACACGTCAAGGTTTGTATATGTGTATATCCTTAAAACAAAAGATGAAGTTAAAAATGTTTTTTGGAAATTTAAAACTTTAGTTGTAAGACAAACGAGTAACAAGATAAAAACCCTCAGAACTGATAATGGTTTAGAATATTTAGGAAAGGATTTCACAAATGAATTGGAAAATCGTGGTATTCGCAGGGAATTTACAACTCCCCATACACCTCAGCAAAATGGAGTAGCTGAGCGAATGAATAGAACACTCGTGGAGATGGCACGATGTATGTTGATCCAGTCAAAGTTACCTATCCAATTTTGGGCGGAAGCTGTTAATACGGTATCATATATTAGAATAGGTGCCCAACAGTTCATGGTAAAGCACCATATGAAATTTGGCACAAAAGGAAACCAAATGTGAATCATCTTAAAATTTTTGGTATCGAAGCTTATGCATTAAATAAACGGCCCAATAAAAGTAAATTTGAAACAAGATCAACAAAATGTATTTTTATTGGATATTCCGATGAATCAAAAGCGTTTCGATTACGGAATCTAAGTAAAAGAAAAGTCATAATAAGTAGTGATGTTTCTTTCTTAAGAAATATTGAGTACCACAATGATGAAACTGAAAATAAACTTGAACAATTTAAATATGAACCGATAAATCAAAAACTTGACGAAGAAATCACAGAAGAGATTCACGAGAAAGAACATGATGATGGTGAAAACATGAATCAAAATGAGAATTGTGGTCAAGAGGGGGCGAGGATGGCTAAACATAATGCGAATAGGAAATATTGGTAGATCAAGAAAAATTTATAAAACCGTCCCAACTGATCAAGAAACAGTACAATTAGTCAATGATAATTCAACTGAGCCAATAGATAAATTATTATCTGGACCTCATGCAGAAAAATGGAAAGAAGCCATGAAAAAGAAACATGATGGCTTGATCAGAAATAACGTTTGGGAATTAGTAAAATGTCCAGTGAATAGATTTCCAATTGGATCAAAATGGGTTTTAAAGACCAAATACAATGAAAATGGAGAAGTTGAACGTAGAAAAGCTAGATTAGTAGCGAGAGGTTTTGCTCAAAAAACCAGGTATTGAATACAATGAAACCTTCTCTCCTGTGGCCCGATTAACTTCCATTAGACTTATAATGGCCTTAGCTGCTAAATTAAAAGTGGATTCATATCAATTGGATATAACCATGGCATATACTTATGGTGATTTAAATGAAGACATTTACATGCATAAAGCCAAATATTTTGAAGTACCGAGCAAGGAAGATTATGTATACCATCTAAAGAAATCTTTATATAGATTGAAGCAATCCGGTAAGCAATGGTTTGATAAATTAAATGGTTACTTGAAAGAACTTAACCTTAAACAAATTGAAGAAGATCCTTGTCTTTATTCAATAAGAGATGGAGATAAAATCCTCATACTGACAGTCTATGTGGATGACCTAATAATAGCCACTAATAGCCATAAGTTATCTTTTAAGTAAGAAAACTTAATGAAAAAGTTCGAAATAAAAAATCTTGGAAAATTGAATTTTTGTTTGGGCCTGCAATTTTATCAAAATGAAGAGACCAAAGAGGTAAAAAAAGTCAAGAGAAATAAATTAAAGCGAAGCGGCCTTCGATATCTCTTATACCATGTTTCACCGTAATGAGCAATAACTCTAAGGAGTGTCCCAATTTTCAGTATATGTATTGTATAAATTAAGGGCCTCTACAGTAACAAAAATTTCTAAATCTTAAGCAATTAACAGTTGTTGGACATCTTGGCCGTAGAATGGATTAGAATATATAGTAGGGTCACGAGACGTAATATTTTCATTAGTATATGTATTTTCAAGTATATTCTAAAACTTGTTTTAAATACACACACACACACACACACACACACACACAAACTCTGTATATTATTAAAAACGAAACGTTACCTTTCGTAATATAAATCGTATTACCTTAAGTCGATTCTTGTTAGAGCTTTGAAAAAGTAATAATTTCAAAACGATTGAAATAAATTATATAATTCTATCATTCACAGTAAATAGACTGCAGGTAACAACAAATAACACTAAGTATTACACACTTAAGCACTATTTATTATTAGATAATATCGAATACATACTTATACAAAGATTAATTGAAAAGAGGGATACTTATTTTACACGACTATACTCTATATAAATACATTTTCTTATGTTTGATTCCCGCGGTATCTTTCGTTATATTCAAAACTATAAATGCTTAGTGAGTCTTCTCCTCGATTGTACCACTGGCTTATATCTAGAACTGTATTCTCGCCAATTGGCCACGGATACTCGCCTTTAGAACGCGGATTCTCGACATCTGACCATGGATTTTCTTTTATACACAATTTCTCCTCATTTACTACTGAACTCTTGTCGTTTGTCAACGAATTCTCGGCGTTTGTCAACGAATTCTCGCCATTTGTAAACGAATTCTCACCGTTGGTTAACGAATTCTCGTCGTTTGTCAACGAATTCTTGTCGTTTGTCGATGAATTCTTGTCGTTCGTCGACGAATTCTCGTCGTTTGTCCCAGAATGGTCGTAACTTATGTTAAAAATCTTGCCATTTATACACGAATTCTGGAGATTTATCCATGAATTCTCGAAAATTATGCACAAATTCTCCCCATTTGACCACGAATTGATCCCATTCGACCGCACATAATACTTGCCATTCATACACGGGAACTCGTTCTGGATGAATGGATACTTGCCGTTGATACTCGGATTTTCGTTGTTCGTATACGAATTATCGTTGTTTATGTACGAATCGTCGTTGTTCATGCATGAATTCTCGTTGTTCATGCATGAATTCTCATTGCTCTCGCCATTTGTCCCAGAATCGTCGCAATTTATCTTAAAAATCTCGCCATTTATACTCGAATTCTCGTTTTTCTCGTCATTTGTTCCAGTATCGAATATCTCGATGTTTCGTAATGTTTTGATTTATGTCTCATGGTGCTCCAACGCTTTGTTTTCTGTTCTTCCTCTGGAGCTAAATGTGAACAAAGATTTCAGTAATTTTATTCTACATTATTTACGGGCAGACATTTAAAAGATAACAGATTATTAACCCTTAGAGCGCTAAGAACGCATATATGCGTTTGTCAATTTTTCCGAGCACCTACGCTGAAGTAATACTATTACGTTTGTGTGAAATAAATATAAATGCATTTCAATGTTAATACNCGCGTTCGAAGAAACGCATTCACAATTCGTCGAATTTGGGTATTTGGTAGAATTGAAACTGTCTTTGAGAGAATATTGATCTATGGGCGAACTGTTGAAAAGCAATATTTTCCGCAAAATAATGGCACGAGATCGATACATAGTATTATTACAAATGTTGCACTTTAACGATAATAATACAGTAGCAGAATTGGAGCTAAGCACAGAAAAGACAAAAATAGTAATATTTGAAAAAAGAAGGTACAAAAGGTGACAAAGAAGATGGAATTGGGGAGAGCAAGTACTAGGAGAAGTGGAGGAGATAAGATACTTAGGGTACATACTACAGAAAAACAGCAGCGATGAGAAGCATATACAAGACAGGAAAAGGAGAGCGATGATAGCAATGAAGAAAACATGGAGCGTGGGAGAAAGAATATTCAAACAGGACTACAAAAGGAGAATGAAGATGTTTGAAGCGTTAGTAGAGAGCGTTGTTTGGAACAGAGGTATGGGGCTGGAACAGGGAAGAAACGCTGGATAGGATAAAAAGAGGGTACGTAAAATGGATCTTAGGTTTAGACAGGACAACACCAAACTACATACTGACAGAAGAGTGCAAGATAGAGGAAATCAAGGCAAAAGCATTAAAAAGAGCAGCAAGGTATGAGGAAAGAACTCTAGAATCGGAAAAGGAGCTGGTAAAAGAGTGTATAAAGGAAAGAGAGAGAAACTGGGGAAATAGCCAGGAAGGGAAAAGGGTAAGAAAGAGAAAGAAGGAACTAGAAGAGGTGAGAAACAGAGGGACACAGAGGGAAGCAGGAGGGGAGCAAGAAAGTTGGACAGGAGACCAAATTGCAGAAGAAAGAAGTAAGATAGAAACAGAAGAGAGGAGGAAAAGGATAAGGGAATCTAAATACAACAGATACTACAGGAACATAACCAAAGAGGAGATGCCAAAGTATTTGGAAGGGAGGATGAAGTGGAAGGACAGGAAAATTATAGCCAGATTCAGGTGTAGAAACGAGACCAAAGCGAAAGAACACTAGAAAGAGGAGGGAGAAAAAAGGTGCAGATTATGTGGAAGGGAAGAAGAGGACTTGAGACATGTAATAGAAGAATGTGAAATAACAGGAGGAGCAAAGGACATGGAAAAAATATTGAATGAGACTGCGGAAGGACTAATGGACTTGAGAGCAATAATAGAGAAAAGAAGGGCAAAGGCAATACAAGACGGGGTGAAATGACAGGAAGGTAGCGCAGCAAGGAGGAAAAAAAGACCAAAGTGGCAATAGTGTGTAGGCATAAGTGGGAATAGTGTGTAGGCATAGATTGCAATATAGTGTAAGCATTATTTTTAGACTAGAGGTAAGAATAGGCTAAGTGCAATAATGTGTTGTAAAAATCGAAAGTTCGTCCAAAGCCGAGAGGCACGGACTAAGATAAATAAATAAAAAAATATATTCCATTGAAGATACTACATTTTTGGGGGCTCGTCAAAGTGTTAATGAATCCTATATAAAACAAATACTATTTACTTTTCATCACACGATTAATATCTTCGTTTCCTTGAAACATTTTTTCCATTCAGTAGCTACAATATATCCGAACTTCTTCGAAAAGCGGAAAAACGACGAAAACCAAATTTCGACTCGACTGCAATACCTTGTAGGGCTCAGAAAAACATTATTGGCTATTTTTTGGATGGCACCATAAGAGAGCCAGGTTGATTCCACTGTTTTCTTTAGTTTGATTTCATGTCAAATCGAACGGAACAGAATTGAAATTTCATTACGTCGTTTTCTTAATTAATCGCCGATTAATTGTCCCTCGATGATACAATACTTTCAGCGAAGGATTCATTCAGCGATCTCGTACGTAAGTGTAGCGTACAATAAATGCCATAAAAGTGATAGTTAGGATGAAAAATAAGAGAAATCGAAAGACGAGACTTTCGCGAAGGAACGCGGACGTTGAATTTTTATCTTCTTCGAGAATTATAAAACAATCTAGGCGCACGAGCGACGAGATAATAGCGCACAAAGCTAGCGTGGCCATTTTTTAAATTCATTAATTCTTTGTAAATTACGATGTTGTTTCTGCTAATTGTGACTTTAGCTCGGAAAAATTATGTGTGCAGGCGCTCGCAACGAAACGCCATTGTAACGTTTCGCAGGGTTCAACGGCGGAAAGAAGAATAAGGCCGCGTAAAGAAGGCTTCTGAAAGGGAGGAAAAGGGCAATAGGAGGAGAAAAACAGTTAAAAACGGGACGGAGGAAAGAAGAATGAGCGGGCAAATGAGGTTAAGTTAATTAATCCAATTAAAAACGTAAGTGTTGAAAACAGATACATAGAGATCTGTCAGTTTTTTCCATCTGGTTTTCTCTCGTATCTGGTTCAGGGAAAATATTATCGAATGCTTGGAATCGCTTGAAGAATGAAATTTTAACGAATTCTTCGTACTGGAAAAAGAATTTCTTTCGATACCTCGTTTTTTGTTCATTCACTTCTAGAATGATGGTCTGCTAAACATATTGTTTACTTTAGTATCTTCTATCTAATTCTAAAACTACGATATTTATATCTACGCCTTATCTTAAATATTATAAATATCGTTACATTAAATTTCATGTGAATTCGTTTGAAAATTTTACGACGATATATAAATCTCCACGAATAAAAGTAGCTTTGTAGCTTAAAATTAAAAACGTGGTTTTTCTTCCATCGAAAATCTTACTGAATTAGTAGGAGGGATGAAATTGTCGTGACAGTATTTATAATTAAATAAAAGACAGCGAGTATGAAATACGGACAAGCGAAAAGAGATAGCTGGGAAAGACAAAACTAAGGAACGGCGAACACCATTAGCCAGAGGTTGGTAAAGATGGACTGGACGAAGACAAATAAAAACGCTTGAAAACGGATATTTAAGAAGAGGGTACAGGTGAAAGTAAGAGAAGATGATGTATAAAGTTTGATATATAGATATAATAAGCATGTAAATAACGAGACGAAGAATGAAATGTACGGAGATACAATTTCGCAAAGACATTTTAAGAGCTGGTTAAAGAAAACTAATATCGTTTTGTGCCACCCTTTTTGTAGTAGTTACAAATATCAAAGCGAATATTGAGTTTGATCTCAATAATAATTTCATTGAATAATATGTAGATTGATTCGAACTTCGATTAAAACGGTATATGAATTGCATTATATACAAACACAGTCCATATGAAATTTCCATAGAAATATCTATTTTGTATCATTAAAAAATCAGCTTCCATCCTGTAGCATTGCATCGACGCGTTTTAAAGTTTCAAACGACTGCAGTTTCAAACAGAATCGCGTCGACACGCCTCGTTCCTCCGAAACGTAAGCGAAAGCCATTTTCTCGATATTTGTTAGGAATGGCTTATGAAATATTATAAGTTGCCGACAGCTGCAGATGCAACATTTGCATGGCGTGCATATGGACGACGGCCTCATTTGGAAATAGGCAAATGGCCGTTTAGTCGACCGGTTACGTTCGTCGAATTGCTAGATTTTAACGCTCATCGATCTGTCGCATTAGTTGGAATTTAACGGACTCCGCGTTTAAATACTTGATGCCATTGGTTAAAATGTTCTTAACCACGGAATGTCTACTGCGCACGAGAAGATAAAAGCCACGATCAGGCCGAAAGATGATGGAAACAGGACTCGGTGGAATGAGTTCCAGCCCGACTTTGCAGTCCACGCGATCTCGTGCCATTTTTCACTGGCCGCGCATTAATCGAATTTCACGTTCCTATAGAATTTTGAATTATTACGTATGCCCGTAGCATACGGAATTCCCTCTGATAATTAATGGTAGTCAATTGTTACGCTATTAAGGAAAAAATACATTGTCATTTATCCCGATTTTCGGTAAACGTTAACTGCTCGATCTCACGATTATTATTTATTTCACTTGAATTTTCGATCGAACGAGAATAATAAAAAATAACACATGGAATAATTGTTAAAGTGCTGTATAAGAAAGTTTAATAAGTAAACCTCTCAGGCCACTAAACCGATCAATCGCTTTATCAATTTCAAAAAAATGCACGATTTATCTATCGTGAATTCCTACCGAAATTCGAAATAATCTATTTTGTCCATTCTATGCATCGCAATGGATAGCTGATAAAAGCGCAATGGAAGTCATAAGGTCGCGTGCTCTTTGACAAGAAATTCTTAATATTTGACCGAGCCTTGGAAACGATTGATATTGATCTCAGCGCGTTCGTACGTTGATTCCTGCCCCGTTGTCTGTTTTAATATAGCAAACAGTCTTATTATTCACGTACAGGACGGAAGACGTTCTTCGGCAAACATCGCTGACGAAATGCTACTTTCGGAACGTTTCTACACTTTTCTTCCGACGAAGGGCTTTTTTTGTTTTTCTTTCAAGTGGAAATGAGATTCGGGGAGAAATAAGCTTTTTGAAGCTTTTATATTAAATACAGTAACGTTACGGATACGTTGTACAGCACATTTATACGTGAAAGTAAATAAAAAGAAAAAGATGAAATTTTTTCGTTCGAAGCTTCGTTTTCAAGAAAATTAAATTTGAATATTTGTGAAGTGCACGTATAGTTGACTAGCTGCTTATTAAATATTGTTGATAGAACTAAATAGAACGTTATGCTACAAGCAACGAAGAAAATGTAAAATAATATTTTTTCGCTTGGGGTTTCGTTTTCGAGAAAATCGGATTTGAAATAGGAATCGTCGACAGCCACACTGTGAACGCGTTCGGTCGAAAGTTAACTGACTGTATGCATACACGTGTACTCGATGAATTTTCAAACTCGATTTTCTCGAAAACTAAGCCTCAAAAAAAAATTTTTTATTTCTTCCATTTCTGATTCATTTTCGCTTGCGAAATAACCTGTTTAGTCGCACCACCCACAGTGAATGTGTACCTTACGACACTTAAATTTCAATTATTTGGAAAACGAGGTCTCAAATTAATAGAATTTCATATTCTCTTTCTCTATTTATTTTTCTTATGAACTTTCAAATTTAGTTTCTTCAATAACCACGCCACAAACTACAAACTTTTATTTCCTCCTTTTCCACTTTATTTTTATCTTTATTAACTTGTAAACATCCTATTCAATTTCGACACCTATTCTGAAGCAAACTATATATTTCTAATAATAATTTTTTTTAACTGATTATGTCACGGTAATCTTGGTAATTTGGAGTGACATTATTTCTCAGCCTTTGTTAGTAAAAAACCAGCAATGCGTTCTCTATTATTATTCTCTATTATTCATTCCTTATTAGTCATTCTATTAGTCGAATCTCACCTATTCATTCACTTATTCATCGTAGTCTGCTTTAATGTTGTTTCAATAAAACAGCTTACTTTGATCAACCGTTTCCTCAACCGTTTGATTCGTATGTGAATTATTAGGGTTTGTACTATCTTATTTTATACCCGACGCACGGTGTATATATTGCTTTTCAATTATTTCAAACAATTCTCAACCTCCTTGTCACTTGGAAAATTCATTTTTTCGCAATACAATAATTCTTAGTCTTGCCGCCGTGAACTTTAATTTTACGAGAAAATAATTTACAGTCTCGTCAATTTCAGCCTTCATTTCACGTAAAAACGCTTCTCATTTTTCCTATTTCGAGGAATCGCGATTTCATCAAAAAAAAAAAAAAAAATAATTTTCGTCTTCGCCACTCTACTATCCCAGTTCGTAGCAAGAAGAAAGGCAAAGCTAGAACGTTGCCCCTTTAAAAACTGACAGATCTTCCTGAATGATCGCGCGAACAGGTTTACCTTGGGTTGCAACTGTTGCAAGCTTGAACAAAATTTTTTTCATTCGTCGCGCGGCCCAGCCTCTTTATTTCTATACGAACAAGCGGCAGCATCAGTATTCGACCTGTTATTGAGGTCACATGTAAATATGACTCCGAGATTGAAACCGAATATCTCCGGGTTTTTCCGCAGTACGCTCGCGCCGTTACGTGAATGATAAATTCAACCGCGGTAGCCAAGAAATTCTGGGCTTCTTTATTCCTCCAGATCTCCTGGCGTTCTTTGTTTAAACTGCAATTTTGTTCCGGCACAACAGTCGCTTCCGGCCAAACAACGCAAAAGATTCTCATCTTCGTTCCTAACATTCCTCGCACATTCGACGTATTACTATGTATTGCTTATGTACGTGAGGTGGCTGTGTACGTGTGAAATGGGGTATTAGTTGCTGCTGGTTGTAGATGATGTCGCTTGCTGTTGGGGTACTGCAGTATTTTTCTCCCTATTTAAGAATCGTGGAAGAAAAATCGGACTTCGCCGGGATTCGATCCCGGGTCCGAACGTTCGTAACCTAAGGCGCTAACCACTGCGCTACCGTCGTCCGTTGCTAGTTAGTCTCGAGTGGCGGTATTTGTGTTGTCAAGTGCCGCCACAGTATGCCGCCACATACGTATTACTATGTATCTCACCGAATGGTTTGTTAATGTTTTCCTGCTCGTTGAGCTTCGATCGCCATTTGATTTCACGTGGAGACCTGCGACTCTTATTTTGCAAAATTTCCGAACAAATCAAGGAGAGGAAGTTTCGGAACGATTTGCCGTGAGATTGAAACAAATTGAAATATAATGGAAATTTTAAGGATTACGGACATCTTGAAAATTTCGGAACCAACGAAGATCTCGATCGTATTGAAATTTGGGTAAATTTTTGTCTATCTAAGTGAAGCGGGTCTTTTGAGTCTCAGTTTTCTATCAACAAATTCGATAAACCCTGAGACACTTGCAAGTGTCCCTACTGCGGAGGGATGAAATTCTCAAAGCTGAGATTTCGCCTCTGTCATCGCCAGTTTCTCTACGGGGTGTTCATTTGAAAAAGGTTGATTATAAAGGCTTTGTGAATCTCGAGACCAACGTATCCTCAAACAGAATTACAGAAGTACGAAATTTTTGAAACACAGAGAAATTTCACGATACGCAGAGAAATTCAAACTTTGCTTCACGATATTTATGTAAAACTAGCGTTGCAGCGGTAATATAATTGTTCTATGTAGATAATAATAGCCCAGATTCGTTTGTAAGTAAAGAAAACTTGCTTTTATATATATATGATCGAGATATTAAAGTAATAAAATAAGTAACGCAAATGAGCAACGCCATTACACGTGACAGTAAATCAAAATAAATGAAATTAAACTAAAAGTCATTAATCATCGATGTTCGCCTGGTTGGAACATGGAAACTATTACAGATATCCTGACTATGGTTCCGCTATTTACGTACCGATGGTCAAATGGAACATGTGCATTTAAAGTTTGTGGAGACTTGCAGGCAGAGATAGATAAGGACGGGAACGTACAGTATGAAAATATACCTAAAAACAGCGCTGGCAATGTGAGTTAAAGGAAAATAAATAACCTATATTCTAATCCGGCATTTGTATTATACTTATGCCAATTTTTAAGCAAATCTGTTCCGTAATTGAGGCCTGATCGAAGGACAGACACACGTTTCATTTTTATATATCAGCGTGATTATCAAATACAAATGTTTCGCGAAGATCATTACGAAATTACCAGTTTGTCTAATTACAGACTAAAATTATTATTCTCATATAGAATTAACATATACTTTTAGCTTTAGTTTTATTTTAGTTTTAATTCGCGATATTTTATCACACACGTACTTCGAACTTCGATACGAGTGTTTTATGTTTCTTATGGTTCTATGTTTGCCTGTTATGTTTTTCCTTTGTCTTACGCTACACTCTGTAATTTATGTAGACATTCGTGCATACTAGGAGCTGAATAGAGGACAGGAAAGTGAAAAGTAATAGGACAGACGAGATATTGCGCGCAGTACAGACCAAAGAGTAATACGAGTGCGATGTGGAGAGATGAGTGTTTATAAGGAATATTGTAAACCATAAATCCATTGTATGGCCTCTTGGGGATTGGAATTACAATATCTATTTATCTATGTATAGAATTAACATACGGTATCATTTTAGTTGTAACTGAATTACGAAACGTTCAACAGGTTCGAGCAAGGTAATTCTAGAAATGTGTAATAAGATGTTGAGAGTATAGAGTTAAATTCTTATTAGCCTTTTTAAGTATTCTTTTAATCTTTCTTTAACTTTGTCTTGATTTCGCCAAAGATTTTCTTTCTACAAGCAGATATGACAGCGTGGAAAATTGATCGACGATTTATCAGACGAAACGGTTGTTTAAAATCGCGTTCCAAGTCGTTCGAGTAGAAAAGGAAGCGGCTCCCCCCTTAAAATTGATTTCAAAAATAGTGGAAGAAAGTCAGATTTCCCTCGAACAGGCACGCGTATTATAATTTACTGTGCTACGTGCTTTCGACGCCATTTCATTCATTACAAAGTGGACGTACATTTTCATGAAAACGCTTGTTCAACGCTGCTAAACTTCACCTAATCTAGACATAACTGGAACACTCGGATATTTCTCGTCGAAAATGGCAACCTTTTAAAGGCAAAACACGTGTCTTACATGGAATGGTATAATAGGAGCTAAAGGAATAGCTCCTTGCTTCCTATTATATATGCCGATGAAATTGACCGAGCTTTCAGTTTCTTGTCTGTCTCTGTTATCGAAACGATTCGTCGTTCGTTAACAATTTTAACAATTTTCAAGTACGATATTCGATGTTCAATAACCAATTGATATTCTGGCACGTTGTACCAGGCTTCAAACAGAAGTATAATTACATCGTAGTTAATTAGTATAGAGCGATGTGCAAAAGTTTCCTACCTGGAAAAAGGATGTTCTAGCGCGATAATTCGGTTTTCTTCAGTAGGACGTTTCAACTGAAGAAGAAAATATTAAATATCCTTACAAAAATCTGAAAGACAGCTAAATTTTGATTATTTCGGTAGGAAAAATATCATATATGTGTCGGAGATGTAGAGACATCGAGCATTTCTTTTGGAATACTTGGGCTCCAGGTGACGCAACTGGTCGCTAAACGTAGCCACGGTCACGGGATGAACGTTTAACCTGACAGAAGTACCGATATTGAGGGACACGCTGTATTAATGGAGAAGCCCCGGCCAGGAGCAATGTCGGCTCTATGCAGGACTGCCTAGCAATGGCGTCTGGAATTTTGTTGACATTCCTAATCAATATGTAATTGACAAATGAGATCCAGGGAGTCTTTTATTGTGATCTCCTTGGAGAGTTTACGGATATCGGGGAGTCAGTCTAGAAGATACCAAGCGATACAGCTAACGTTATTTGCGATACAGATAAAATATAAACTATTGTACAAAGAGTTTCCCGTTGACCGTGGATTCGTTTGAGCCCAAAAATATTGTTAAAAGCGATTGTTAAACTTATTTATTGTTAAACCTTGTAAAAGTTATATCTATTCGTGTTATACAATTTAAGTATAATATAATTTAGTTAAGTTAAACAATGGTAAATCCAAATGAAGAATTGATACGCGCCCACAATTCTAATGATGATTCGACACAAAACTCTAATAATAATTCGACATATATATGTCGGAGATGAAAGAACACCGAAGCCTTCCTTTGGAACTTTGGGAAAATCCCGTAATATTGTAATCTAGATTCTACCATAGCCGTAATTAAACAATTGCCATTCAACCCGATTGTACTTATTCGAGATTCGTGACAGTGAGCTTGGGCTCGAGGCGACAATCAGTCGCCAACGTAGCCGCGGTCAAGGGATGAACGTTTGTCTAACAAAGGTATGGAGTAATAGTATAGCTCTCCTTAAAAGGAATAGTTGTAGCGATACTCGACAGTAGACATTCCAACGTTCTCTGTCCCGTGGCTCGCCACACGCAGACCCTATTCTCTGGGTAAGATGATTGTCAGATGTCGATGCGTCTCCGCAGTGCATGTTCAGTTAGCCTGAGGACCCATTATAAATCTTAAGATTTAGTTAACTAAAGTCCTTGAAATGGACAAACAGTCTTTGTCCCAACTACGGGAAGATAGGGGAAAGCTACTTTCTCACGAACGACGCTTCCCGCTAGCAACTTTTCCTCAAGGGCGGCTAGCATCCTTTTCTAACCACCGATATGGAAATTGACCAATTAACAGCAAAGTCAATTTCCCTCACCTTCTGAACGAAGGCATCGCTCCACGAATCCGATGATCTCGTGCCCTTAGACACACCCCGTCATAGTTTTCCTTTGTGGCATCATCGAGACGGAAAGTCACTTCTTTTCGTGCGATCTTATTGACGAAAAGGAATAACGTCTGTACGATCAGTGAATATTTCACGTTTTGTTAATCAAGAGTCGGACTTAGATTTTGTGAGAGCGTACATCTATTATCCCGTTGATCGCGGATTCGTTATCGAACCTAGGATCATTGTCATTAGCGTCTCGAGTATCTAATTACCACGGTTACTTGTCGATATCTGTAACAATCATATTTGCTCTAGTCAATTCTTCTTCTAGTCAAGTCTTCTCTATTGCATAACGACAATGTCTAATCACAACGAAGATTCGTTCCAACCCTACTCGTAACGCCAACCCGACATATATATGTCGGGGATGGAAGGACACTAGAGCCTCCCCTTTGGAACTGTGGGAAAATTCCGTAATATTGTAATCTAGATTCTACTATAGCCGTAATTAAACAATTGTCATTCATTGTATTTGTTCGAGACTTGTGATAGTGGGATTGGGTTCGAAGTGACACAAGTGGTCGCCGAACGTAGCCGCGGTCAAGGGATGGACATTTTTCCTCGGAAATGTCAATATAATGGGACACACGTTGTATTAACAATCAAACTCCAAGCAGAGATTGCCTAGCAACGGCGATTGGAACCTTCTCGAAGCTTCGGACCAGTACATAACAAACGAACGCAATCGTAAAGGAAGGAAAAATTTCCATCAGTCTATTATTCGTGCGATCGCTTTGGAGAGTTACACATCGAGCAGTATATACAGAGCGTCCCAGTAAACGTGTTGTGTGTTAAAGTATTACGTTTAATACAGAGTTATCCTGTTGACCGTGGATTCGTTATCGAACTTTAGGCCATTGTCATAAGTGTCTTATCCGCATAGTTGTTTGTTAACTTTGTAAACCCATACTCGTGTTAATAAAAGTCGTTTCAATTTTACGAGGAAAATGTATAGCTCCAGTGAAGAATCGTTATATGCCCAATACCTTTCTTCTGACGACGAGCCGACATATATTTACACAGTCACCCACGAAAATTTTTATGCACCTCGGAAAACGGCCACTTTTATTTAAATGGAACACATGTAACGACTAGACTCGCGGATTTTTATACAAATTTATATTTTCATGATCGCAATTAAAAAAATAGAACGTAAGCAGAGGCTCCGCTTACCCCGTAAATATTATAACAAGTGTTTGCTTTACTTTGAATATTTCATATATTTTGCATATTATACGCGTTCTGTACATGTTTGCATCCTTAAAATTTCCATAGGTGCATAAGAGTCTACTGACTAAATGAAATTGAGAAACCTGTAAGAACATACTCATAACCTTGTAGTAAAATTTTGTAGTATTTTATTGGAATAAAAATGGTCTTTCTACAGGGCGTGCCGAGTCTTTTATCGGTGGTTATATCTCCTTTCTCACTTAGAATTCTCCGATAACAATAATAAACAGAAACGGTCAAAGCGGTTATTGAATCGAAACGATACTAAATCTCGATAATAGCAGTGAAATAATTCCTCCTATTGTTCCATCCTGACTTCGGGGGGTTCGATATAAAAAAAAAAAAGAAGGGGGACCAGAACGAGAAACGCAACAGTTATTACCATCGTTACGGAGTCAGGGCGTACACGGTTTAAACGTTGTTGGCCATTTAACAGATCCGGCACATTTTCACCGTTCGTACAATATAGCCGGGGGTAGTTACACATTAGGACCTTCTTAGCAGCTAGAAGAAAGACTTATTCTTCGCTGCAATACATTTTTTCAGGAATTCCCTGGTGCAAGAAAATTCAACCTTTTGAATGGCGGTGATCTAAAGCGACAAAACGACTGCCTTTATTCGCGAACGCTCAGGGATTATTCGAAATAAGAACGGTGATCCCGCACGAGCTTTTAAAATCGCGTGAATATTGTCCGTGCAAAGTGGTCCATCAACTTTAACCCTTAGAGTGCTATAGACGCATATATGCGTCTGGCGAAAACCATCGGTCTGAACTAAGGACGCATATATGCGTTTGTCAATTTTTCCGAGCATCTACGCTGAAGTAATACTATTACGTTTGTGTGAGATAAATATAAATGCATTTCAATGTTAATGCCGCGTTCGAAGAAACTGTCTTTTCTTTTTTTTTTTTATTTAATACTTTGCATTCACAATTTGTCCAATTTGGACATTTGGTAGAATAATCGTGCCGGCACAACACAATTATCAAGAAGAACATGTGTTGTTTGTGTGAAAAATAAGAGAAGGAACGACAGAAAATGCGATGTCGGATTATGTATCGATAATTGTTTTGAAATTTTTCATGTACAACTGAATTATTAACTTGTGTTATATTTACTAAATTTAGTTTTCTAGTTTATTGTTTTCTAATTTACTACCCAAATTCTAGTTTATTGTAAATTTCAATGTTTATAACAAATAATTAATACTAAAAAATAACGCTCTTGAATCATTTAATCTCGCGCAAAAGAATTACTATAACTTATTACAATTTGCGCTTTGAATAGTCAATCAACAGAGTTCAGTATAGCGAAAAAGTATTCAGTCCACAGCGATCGTCAGCGCTGGCAGCATGCCGTCCGTACGGATGGCATAGGCTCCGATGAAACCGCCTTCGGCACTAATTATATGTTTAAAGCAACTATTAGTAATATGTTGTATTAATCTTTTTTTCTTCAGACACTTTCTAATAACGATAATCGTGACATATTATAACGTTAAATTAAACATAATGAATAAACTAAATATACACAAAACAATAATCAAACCAATCTGGACATACGAAGTCCCACTATGGGGGAGATGGCAGCAATGAGTCACATAAATAAAATAGAAACAGAGCAAGCAAAAATCTCAAGGATTAGTTAACGCTCCATGGTACGTCAGAAATGAAGACTTACGAAAATATTTAAAAATTCCAACAGTCAAAGAGGAAATCGTCAGTTATGCAGGAAAGTATAAAGAAAGACTTGTAACACACCCAAATCATCTGGTTGCTGAAACGAATAAAACCATAATAGAAAAAAGACTGAAGAAGAAGCATCCTACAGAACTCACAATAGAAATACAATAAACAACCTGGAAGATGGAGTCTCGCTGAGGGTAACCATCCACGTGCTATATTTTATCAAATATATTACAGCTATAATATTTTACCGAATGTCCTACTGGACAGATTGTAAAATTTAAATAAATAAATAAATAAATAAAAAAAATATTATAACGTGAATGATATCTCAAAGAATTTCATATAATACACATAATATAGTCATGAAAATTTTCTATGGCAAATGTTCAAATACTTTTGTGAGTCATGTATATGTACACATGGGATAGTATTGATAGAGTGATAAGTGATTAATAGATGGTCTATACATCATCGCACAGTGAAATGAAAATTTGCTCATGTCCAAACTACGTGCTTTAGAACAAATTCTCTTAACAATGCCGTTCCCGTTACGCGTTAGGAAATTGTAAAACAAAGAGAGAAAACAAAAGAGGAACTAATTTGTCGAAAAGCTACATTATTTTAATCATTGAAAAACCATGGCCATTTGAATGAGAAGAGGGAAAGGAAAAAAGGGAAAAAACAAAGCATAAATCCCAGCGATGGCAATATAAGTAACAGCAATATTCCACAAGCCTGGTGTGAAACAGTGTGTTTCAATACGGTTGAAAAATTTCTAGCTCGTTGCGTGGCCGGTCGAACGGAGAAAACCGGTGGTGGATTAAACGAAGATGAAAAAATAATGCCGCCAGAGCGGAGCGTAATAAACGAATAACAGATGTCTCGTGCCTCTTCCCTCCGCGTTTCTCACCCCCTGATGATTTCCATTGGGAACGTTGTACTTATTACGCCGGCCGTCTAATGAAATTCTTCTCACTTGTCATTCTTGTATTAACATCTTTCGAACAAAAAGCCGGTGCCGTCGCTCGATTTCATTAAAACGCAGGCAACGCTCTCGCCTTCTAATATGAAGAATAAAAAGGAGAATCAGAAGAAAAGGCACGAGAAAGAAATAAAGCAAGAAGGAAGGAAGAAAGGAATGGAGCAGGAAGCAAAGGAAGGAAAAGGCAGGTAACGACGGAGAATAAATGGAAATACATATCCACAATAGCCGGACTAATACGTTTGATCATCGTACGGCCACGCGTTATGCTCGATTTACATCGATTTACCACTGTTTCAATTTTCGTTGAAGAGGCACGACCGTTTTTTATTTCTGGCCGAGATCGTTTCTGTAATTTGAACATGCTTTTCTCGCGAATATCTCGCAGGATTTTTCAGTAACGGTTTTTGCTTCCGGTAAATAATATTTTTAGAAATGGTATATTTGTACGAAATTTTAATTGCTTGTCACATCTTTGAGAAACGCGTACCAATGATGAAAACGTGTATTATAATTGTAATTATGGTTGGCTTCATGATACAGTGTGCAATATATTTACAATGCATGTAAACGTATGATGTAATACTGATATTTATATAATCTCTTCATCGAGATTTGAATATAAATAAATAAAATTCAACAAAGGGAAGAATAAAAGACCTACTCTGAAAAGAAAAAGAAACTTATATTCCAATGTAGATTAGCTTCGATCAATTATTAACTGTTGGTGTATATATTTTAAATAAAAGTAATAGAAATATTTAAAATACCTGACTTGTTTTCACACTAATAATTTTGTCCACAAAAAGATTAATAATACTTTGAATTGTAAAATACATGGTAGTAAATACATTAGAAAGTAATAGTTCGTAACGCAGGTAGAATCGGAGCCGGGTGTCGGACAAGCTTGAAACGACCGTTCGTTTACGATACAGCTATTTGCTTTGCTGATTACAACCGATTTCACGGAACGCGGGAGTGGAGGATTTTTGGAACAATGGATGGACATGGTCGATGGTATGGCGCGCGCATCGTAAAAGTCGAGACGATTGTTCACGAGCACGAAGTTTCGGTCACTCGACGATCGCACGATCAACTTTATTTGCGACAGTAAATTTCGCTAATTGGAAACAGATTGAATAGCCGTGCATCGATCATCCGTCCTTGTGACAAAAAAAAAGAAACGAAAGTCGGAGTTCTCGCTAAATTTTTCTGTGTATCGTACATTTATTATTATTTAACCTACTAGTATATCGTACGATTTAAAAAAGAATTATTTGAAACTATGATAATTCACCATTTTTCTAACGAATATTTTGCTCATCAATATGCATTGTCGTGAATATTAATGAAACTCAATATTCCGTGCATATAATAGAATTAATTAACGTATATTATTTCTCGCGTCTCTTACAGAAATTATTTTCAGAAACAGAGAGAAGAAACGGATGAAGGGAAAGAAGAAGAAGAAGAAGAATCGCAGGAGGAAAGGAGATGGATAAAGAGTAAGAGAGAGTGTGTGCTGGGTTGAGAGCGTGTGTACAAAGGTGAGGGTTGGAAAAAGGCCGTGAACGAGCGCACGCTAGCTGCGCCTCGTGTCACAATAGAAACGCAAGAGCCAAGGGGTCGTCGCTTTGACTTTGACGTGCAATTAAAAGTGCATTTTCCGCTCAGCGGACATTTCGCGATATTCAAAGTACCGTTGGAAAACGTTTGCCCGAACGGCCACCGACCGTGCACCGACCTGAAGTCTTCAGCCCCGTGAAAAATTTTCAGACGCGGCGTTCGACGTGGCGCACACCTGTCGCGAGACTTCACAGGCTACGCAGTGCGAGAACGCGCGCCCACGCCTCAACCTACGCTTACGAATGGTGGAAAGAGTTGTCCGTGATAATTGTAGCTGCTGGCTTGTAGATGTCGCTACGTGGTACTCTGCTGCTTCCTTCCATTTTCGATGCGTAGAAGGAAAATCGGACTTTGGTCGCCGGGATTCGAACTCGGGTTCCCGAAACGTTGGTAATCTCTTCTTTTTGCACGTGGATAAATCCTCATGGACACTCCGCTGCCGCTAATAACAGTAGCAGCAGAGTAGTGTCGGACTCCTACCGACTAAAACTCCACGTTGGCCATCCTACGCGTATGACAGGGGGTGTGCTCCAGGAACTTCGGGTGAATTACTTCTGTTGCAAAAGAAATTTCCGGTACCGGGAATCGAACCCGAGCCTCCTGGGTGAAAGCCAGGTATTCTAGCCACTAGACCTTTTTTTTTTTAATGTTTTTTCTATGGTTGTCTTCTGTGTCTTTTTGGGGAAGGGCCACGTTATATCTCCACCTAGGGTCTGCAATCTGTCCGTTTAGGTTTTCCTCGTATAGTATTGTTTTAATCCCCATTTTTCTTTTTATATGGTAAATTATCGGGATGTTGTTTTGATCTTGGAGATAGTTTCTTTCATCTAGGTATAAGAACGCTTCCGGGGGGATGTAGCCTGTTGTCAGTGTGTTTTTGTAATATTCATCG
>NW_025219987.1:136506-140060 GCF_014825855.1 Bombus pyrosoma
CGGTGGATGTTGGCTAAATCGTATATTCTTTTATTTTTGACGTATTTTCTGAATCAGCTGTGTTCGGATCTGTAGGTGCTCAAGCAAACCCTGATGTATTTTCTTTCGAAAACGCGCATTTTTTCCATTTAGGAAGCTGATATATTGTATCAAATTGGACAACCGTAGGTTAAGATTGGTCCGATTAGTGATTGGTAGCACAGGATTTTTACTTTGCTGTTGAGATGTTTGAAGTAGAATAGTCTTTTTGTTTTTCAAAATGCTTTGCTGGCTTTGGAGAGTTGAATTTCAATGTGTTGCTTGAAGTTTAGTCTATCGTCTATGTGTACTCCTAGGTACTTTACACAGTTTTTGCGAGGTATGGGCTCTCCTTCGTTTGCTTTTTCTTTTACTTGAAAATTTTTACAGTGTTCCCTTTCTATTGGGCAAAAATTATACAATAATACGGGTAAAATAGCTTTAATATAATTTTCTGATGTCTTCCTTTTTTTTATTCTGGGCGAGAGGGATTCGAACTCGCGACGCCTCGCATTGTGTTGCGGGCCTCAACGAGCGTAGCTACCTGCCTCGCCTCTAGCCAGTAGACCATATTGGATTATATGAAACGTTGGTAACCTAAGGCGCTAATTACTGAGCTGCCGTCATTCGACGCTACTTAGTGTCGAGTGATGGTATTTGCTGACGAGTGCTGCCACATATACCTAGAAATTTGATAAATAATCGTTGAAGTGTAGTAATATATTTAAAAATTTAGATATCTAGAAAAAGATATATATAAAAGTTTAGGAATAATTACGGAGTATTAAGATAAGTGAAATTAGAAGTTTAGGAGAAATAATTCAAACCCATAAATAATGTGGATTTCTTCTATTTTCACATTTTTAGTTTCGCAACAATCAGAAATATAATATTTAGATACTTTACATAATCGTGTACAATCTTTCGTTTATTTAATAAATTATTGGGATATTATTAAGAAAAGTAAACAAATGTTACCGCAAGAATTGTAATTTTATTCGATGCTTAACGATTTCGTTCAGTGACAGATAAACTTCAACGATGTTCATCAATTGTTCAGCTTACGATAAAATATGATCCAATAAGAAAATTTACATCATTGTTCTATAGGAAATTATTCAATGAAATTAGTCGGTTAATTTCTGTGGAGCGAAAAGATTAATGTCGAATTTTTCTTTTGCTGGTAACGCTTTCTCGATCGTCGCAAACGAAGCTTTTGAATGAATTAATTAGTGAGATATTATTTTGACAGAATGTAACTCGAGCCGTTTGTCGCAGTTCGAAAGGGAAGTTAATTGTCATCTAAACCATTTCACAAAGGAAAAAGAAAGCGAAGCAAAGGGCTTTCATACGAAAGTCGTTGATCGATCAAAGCGTATCTTGAATGAATTCAGTATTGAAAACCAATGAGTGAAAACCAATTCGTCGATATTCCACGCGATAACCATTCCTCTTTTTTGTTTTTTCTTTTTCAAATTTCCGTGCTTCAAATTGGTGTTTCAAATCGCGGAGCACTATGAAACTTATCTGCACCGTTTCGATCGGCTTCCATTTATTTCGTGAATATTTTCATGCATGCATACGTGCTATCTCACTGTTTCGACTGTCTGTTGTATCCAGTTTTCTAAACATCGAAACATCATTCGCGCCTACTTTCCATCGTTGACCACGCTTTCGTATTCATTTACAAATTTTATCTTTCACTTGTATTTTCCATGTCGGTATACTTTCGTTTTAAACTTTTGCGAGAAATATGTTTATGATATTCCACTTGGAAAATTAAATTTACTCGACTAAACTCGCAGATACAATTATACCGCTGAAATCCAATATACGGAAAATCCTATCGAAAACCGAAGAACTCATAGAAACTCATAGAAAGTAGATTAATACCTGAACTCCCTACTAAAATGCCTTGTGAAAATGAAATCATCCTCGCGTCGGTGAAAGTTTTATCTCCGCTTCGACGAACGGCTAAACTTACCTTCGAACAGTAATAACTTTACACAATTCCGAGTCCGATGTTCAGCCCATCGCAATATCGGGAATAAAAGCCGAAAAGGAAAAATTTAAAAGACGCTAAAGACCATTGAAAGTTTTGATCCCGGGTCGTTGATGAAACACGCGTTCAACGTCGGATTGCCTGACAAAAAGGCGTCGCGAAAACGGAGTAAAACACGACGAGGCAGTCAGAAACAAAGACAGGCAGTCAAGCGAGAGCTTCCCGTCAAAACGATCGTTACCAGGAATCCGTGAGAAAGATGGTCGTTGGGAAAACGTGACTACGTAGCGCGGTTGAAAAATTGCGCTATGCGGAAAGGAGCAATATTAAACAAGTTGTGCCGTGTACAGGCCGCGAATGAACCGTACACGTATCGGGTCTCTCTTTTACGTTTTCGAACAAAAACTAGAAAGAAAGGAATAGGGAAAGATAGACAAAAAAGAAGGAAACTGGCAAAAGGAAGATAGAAGTCGACGAAAAGAGAGAGAGAGAGAGAGAGAGAGAAAGCGAAAGAAAAAGAGTCAACGAAGAAGGAGAGAAACGAGGAAGAGAACGAAAAAAGGAGAGCGCAAAATAAAAATTCTTCCCACCGTCGTGCTGTGCGCGAAAGAACGTTTCCCGCGGTAAGGTGCTTATTTAGGTCAGCCATGCGCGCGAAAATAAATATCAAAGGCGAGTGCATTTCTTCGTCCTACCTCCATCTCCAATCGCCACCTCCTCTTCCTCCTCGTCAACGCCCTTTTCATCTTTTCCTTTGCTGGTAACTTGTACGTTTCTACCCTCTTCCTTTTTGCTTCTCGTTTTACCCTTTTTCTCTCTCCCTTTTGTACACCCTCTTTCTTTCTCTACGCCGTCCTGCGTCAGGCTTTCCGACACTAAGTGGCGTCGAATGACGGCAGCTCAGTAATTAGCGCCTTAGGCTACCAACGTTTCATATAATCCAATATGGTCTACTGGTTAGAGGCGAGGCAGGTAGCTACGCTCGTTGAGGCCCGCAACACAATGCGAGGCGTCGCGAGTTCGAATCCCTCTCGCCCACAATAAAAAAAAGGAAGACATCAGAAAATTATATTAAAGCTATTTTACCCGTATTATTGTATAATTTTTGCCCAATAGAAAGGGAACACCGTAAAAATTTTCAAGTAAAAGAAAAAGCAAACGAAGGAGAGCCCATACCTCGCAAAAACTGTGTAAAGTACCTAGGAGTACACATAGACGATAGACTAAACTTCAAGCAACACATTGAAATTCAACTCTCCAAAGCCAGCAAAGCATTTTGAAAAACAAAAAGACTATTCTACTCCAAACATCTCAACAGCAAAGTAAAAATCCTGTGCTACCAATCACTAATCGGACCAATCTTAACCTACGGTTGTCCAATTTGATACAATATATCAGCTTCCTAAATGGAAAAAATGCGCGTTTTCGAAAGAAAATACATCAGGGTTTGCTTGAGCACCTACAGATCCGAACACAGCTGATTCAGAAAATACGTCAAAAATAAAAGAATATACGATTTAGCCAACATCCACCG
>NW_025219987.1:140181-147976 GCF_014825855.1 Bombus pyrosoma
CGATGAATATTACAAAAACACACTGACAACAGGCTACATCCCCCCGGAAGCGTTCTTATACCTAGATGAAAGAAACTATCTCCAAGATCAAAACAACATCCCGATAATTTACCATATAAAAAGAAAAATGGGGATTAAAACAATACTATACGAGGAAAACCTAAACGGACAGATTGCAGACCCTAGGTGGAGATATAACATGGCCCTTCCCCAAAAAGACACAGAAGACAACCATAGAAAAAACATTAAAAAAAAAAGGTCTAGTGGCTAGAATACCTGGCTTTCACCCAGGAGGCTCGGGTTCGATTCCCGGTACCGGAAATTTCTTTTGCAACAGAAGTAATTCACCCGAAGTTCCTGGAGCACACCCCCTGTCATACGCGTTGGATGGCCAACGTGGAGTTTTAGTCGGTAGGAGTCCGACACTACTCTGCTGCTACTGTTATTAGCGGCAGCGGAGTGTCCATGAGGATTTATCCACGTGAAAAAAAAAAAAATATTACCAACGTTTCGGGAAGCCGAGTTCGAATCCCGGCGACCGAAGTCCGATTTTTCTTCCACGCATCGAAAATGGAAGGAAGCAGCAGAGTACCACGTAGCGACATCTACAAGCCAGCAGCTACAATTATCACGAACAACACTTACACCTCATATACTACGAAATTACTATATAAATGCAAAATGTTTCTCGAAATTGATTATCTCTACCAGGGAACAGAATTTTTCCAATCTAACAAAATCAAACAGCATTTGTTTATTAAATCTTTAACACAACAGGAATCATCGTGTACTGGATGGAAAAGCGAACGGAAATATATATTGCTTTCTAACGAGATTGGAACACGTGGCGTTTTGATTTCATCCGTATTCTGTACGTTTGATTTGCTTGGAGTAGGGACCGCAATTTTCCAACGATGCAGCCACGCGTGTTCGTGTCCGACGCTACTTACGAGACCAATCAGTGACCCACATCGGAGGATCGAAGTGTAAATTGCCGGCTATTTCGTATTACAGTGGGAATCTGTAAACCCACGGGACTTCCCTTCTCTAATGACTCGTGGTGTGGTTCTGTGCTTAGTGATTTAATAAATAACCATCTCTAAATTTAACGTTAAAAAAGTATCATCGTAAATGTTTCGTCGAGGGCACAGCGATAAATGGATTAAAGAGAATTTTTATGATTTTTATTTGAAACGTTCGATGAATTATATAGGTATCTGTTTGCCAAAAAAAGAAGATAACTAGATAAGAAAAAAATATACGAGGTCTAACTAGAGATCTTTTAATAAATTTGATGTTTGATGTTATTTGTAATTTTTTTAAAATAGTCTTTTTGAGGATCTCTCAATTGCATATATCTTGTCACTGACGAAATATGCCAAGAAATACTTAAATATACGAAATAACTCTAATATTTAGAAAATTCATGTTATTTCAAGTGTTATTTTACACGATGTTGAATAACATTTATTTCCAAATAACGAACACTTGATTCACGATATTGACATTTTTCATTGTACTAAGAATTATGTTATTTTGTCTATTGTGGATTCAATCGGTAGAAATATTTCATATTTATCCACTCCTTTATATTAGTACCAACTATTTATTTGGCCCGAAAACAAAGGAGTAAAGATAACCTAAGAGTTTCCTCGTAATGTGAATTTTCTTCGGGTTTGGCGAGCTTTAGAAGCGAGCGCACGTTGCGCCTCATTTCAAACACCTTGCCTTAATTAATTCACTTAGTTCCTGTGAGCAACGTCAGTCGCCAGTAAATTTAATTATACTTAAATCAAATTCTTTTGTCGAATCTTCCTTCCTGTTCACAATAAAAGCGATGAAAGAACCGCGTAGAAAGATATAAATTATATTTCTTAAATTTAAGATTTAGTTAAATATCTATTTATAGCTATCGCGCGAATTATAACAGACAAAAAGCGAAGAAATAGTTCCTCTACTTGTGAATGAAAAAATCTTAGTCATTCCTTTATTTTTTTTTTTTTTATTGAACGAAATTCCAAAATGATACTTTTCGATGACTCGATTTATTCAATATATTAACAATTTATAGAAACAATAACCTATAGGCGTACCTTTTCATTAGACACAAGAAGCAAATTTCGCTCTTCGAAATGCTCTTTACGCGATGCAAAGAATCATAAAGATGCAGCGGTGTAGTAGCGTTGAAACTTCGTTGGGCTAATTTAAATTAATAAGGAATGCGAAAATAGGGTTTTNCAGGGGTAACGCGGAGACACAAAAGCGTCGCCACAAGGCATCCTACTTTCAGGGTCCTTTCAAGAGGACGATAAACCTTATTTCGGAAACAACGTAGAAAAAGTTCGGATCGTAACTTTGTAACGATCTTACGTGAGTTTTGACGCCTGCGTTCGACCGAGGACGACGAAACGCCTCCCCTCGGAGCGGGAAGGTGCCGAAATTTGAATAACAACGTTTACGGAACTCCTTCGACGGTGTAAAGAGCAATGGATATTTGTGGTAACAGATACATTATACTTTCACGCAGTCCTAAGAAACTTTTCAAGATATTCCTGGCCTCCCTTCTTTTTCCCCTTATTTCTTCGCCTTCTCTCTCTTTCTTCTTTGCACAGGTCCAACTTGGAAGCTACTGTTCGAAAGACGTTCGCAATAATTCATCTGGATGGGGTATCTATTGATTTTAGAGGACGAAGCGTGTCGTCGAGCGAGATAATGCGCGATTATATTGTTAGTCAGCTGCTATTTTTAGCGCATATTTGTACAAAGTAAATCGACTGAAATCAAAATTACTCTTTCGCGACAAATGAGATTCGATAACGAATAAGGGTCGTTAATTAAATTATTAATTGTATAACTAATTGAAGTTATTAACCGACAGCGATGAATTTATTATTCTGGCGTAAAAATTGAAAATTAAAAAAAAAGGAATGATCGTTCGTACGGTCTAATTAATTCGGGTATCTGTAAATGCCTACTGTACTGTATAAACTGTTGCGTTTATTATCGATGATTTGCAACTTGATTCGTTTGTATTGATCTTGGAAGAAGAATATTTACAAAGTACAATTTTGAAAAATGTGTATCTTGAGGAGGTACATTTAACAACGTAGATTCATTTAGATTGTAAGTATACGTATTAAGTAAGTATTTCAAGTCCCGTCGTTATTATGGGAATCGATAAAACACACAAATCCTCGTCCAAAACGGAATGATTCCGTCCACGTAAAGCAGGAGACGAGAAAAATCGTAGTCATGGTGAATAGAAGGAACACGTTCATGGAAAGAAAGTGTTGATTTATTGGCGAAATTACTATTCTTCGGGCGTTCGATTCTACACTGCACCCCTAGTGTATTCCCTTGTGCTGCTGAGATGTCGGGCATCATCCGAGCTTCTTTCAATCAACTTCACCATATGCGCGGAATAAAAAATAAGAACGCTTATGCTAATTGCGTGGAAAATACAAAAAAGTAAAATAAAATGGAATCTTTTAATTTCAAGTTCATTCAACTTGGTATCTAACGCAGCCCTTTTCACCTGCCCCCTCGTTATCAGTTACAATCCTATAAAAGTTTCCCAGCCTTGTTTTCCGTGGGTTAATACGATCGAATAATGGTTTAAAGGTTTTCTTAATTTAATTACGTTAGTGTCAATCAACTTAGTGGGAACGAAGAAAGTGCGCGGTGTTAATTAACTTTTGTTCTAAATTGGCAGGTTACTTGGTAATGAGTACGAAAGGATTACAAGAACTCTAAACATGGAACAAAAGCGAAAAAGGAGTAATCTATTGTTGGAATGTGTTTTTACACGAAGAATATTTAGAAATTTTTGTATTTTGTATTAGAAATTGTTAATAATATCGAAATTCCTACGTGATGACTAGTAAAATTTTTATTGGCGACAGTTTATTGTACCGAAACGATGAATGTGCATGACAGAATTTAATAACTCGCTTTTATTTCGCGACAATACGAAAAAGAATAAAATTTGTTGCTTGGTTGTTAATTTAAAAAAAAAAAAATAAATCCAACAATATGCAGCGCTAAATAAAAGGTAATGTGAAAATATGACGACCTAGGCGTAAAAACGGGTATTGCATCAAACACCCGCGTCTCTCCCACGGTGTGTTCAATTATATCGCTCGATATATTATTCTGTTTTCAAGATTATTAAATTTTAGATACGTGTATTATATATTCGATTTTGTACGCGCATTATTATGAAATGTTTTATCGAAACGAAACGTTTACCAACATCTTATCAAGATATGTTAAATATTTTTCGCTTAAAGCATAAACTTAACTTTCTAAATATTTATTACATTTATTTATTTTATACCGTGTTGTAGATCAAGTTATATAGAAATTTTATTCTTTCTTCCTTTATTTATTTCAAAAGGCCAGATATGTGATTCTGAAGTATGTGATACTTCAGAAAGTATCGACAATATATAGTATGTATATAACTCATTGTAATTCGAAATTTCTCTGTTTGCATACTTTTTACGAAGAAAAATTGTCTTCGTAGTCAATTACCGCCCCCTTTTTTATACATTCATGGTAATTTGCTAATTTTCGAGCTAATTGAAGCTTAATTCGCGAACCTATAATTCACGGTAAAGCGTTCAGTATTTTTATGAAACATTATTACCAGCTTACTATCTTCGTAATCGCTGCTAATTAGGAAGTTCATAAGCTCCTCGGTGCTTAATTAATGAATTTCTGATACGCACAGCCTGCACGATGCCACTGATGGAAATTATTGTTAAAGATATTGTTAGTGTACGAACATATATTTCCTATTTAAAGACATAAAAATTTCATATTTTATAATTAATGGATTTCCCGATAACGCGCAGGTGACATTTCTTTTAGAAAAAGAGATCTGCTGCACGAAACTTGTATCTCGTTCTGCCTGATTTAATAAATAACATTTTGCCACGTCTAGGTTATTTTGTGAATTAGTGAGAAGATATGAAATGTCGGTGACGAGATCAGTTTTTAATTTGCTGGAAAGGATCATTTGCTCTAACCGTGGGTTGCACACGGGGACTGTATCGGAGATTCGATATCGCAGCTTCATGCAGTTTAATTGAAACAAGATTTAAAAGGATATTGCATAAAGTGTGAACGAAATGTAATTAAGATTTCATCCATTGTGCTTCTTCTGCATTATGAAATGGAGTTTTTGTTTAATTATTTTTTAATACTCCTAGAATTGTTTCTCACTTTCTTTCGACTTTCTCAAAAATAGCTGAATAAAGTTCTTAGGCATCTGAAATATTTAAAATAACAAAGTGATGTCGTATGTATTGCATCTGACGTGAAATACACAATTATTATCATTACTATAGAAATATAGAAAATTCTTTCAATTTTTATTCGCACGAAATAAAGTGATATTCATATTTTCAACGTTACTTGAGAACTGTATTAAATGTGTTAATATCTTGTATGCCATCAAGATCGAGATACGTTCGTATAATTTTTTCCACCGATATTAGTCAACAATAGTTTTTGAGCTTTTGTTATCACAGTCTCGCTATCGGTCTAAAAAACAAAAACACTTTCGATGTTTTAAACATGAGTTTATAGAAAAATTGAAAGAAAAAATGATTGCTTCATCTGTTTCTCAAACTTAAAGAGCCTTTTAATAGGAGAAAAAGCGATTGTACCAAATATGATTCAAAGAAAGTATCAACGTAGATAAATATGCTGTCATTTTCATGTTGCCTTTCATCGTTCCAAAACTGCCGTTATCAATAAATCACAAACATACCATTCGCTTGGATTTTTGACATTTTCAATTAAAAGTTAAAACGATACATTCAATTTTTTATTTTTTTTCTCTTTCTCTTTTTTGTATTTGATCCTGTACCCTGTCAATATTATGACCCCGATCAAAAATATCCCTGGCAATTTTTCGCAAGCAGAAAGAAAAAGCACATGGTTATCGATACACTGTTTGTAAAATAACGTGCATCAAACATTTCGAGGAAACATGTTACGTTCAAATGATGTGTGTCGATTGAAACAATCCGCCAGGAATATTTTGTGAAATAAAATATGGGCCAACTGACGAGAAATAAGACGATGCTCGTAGGTCACAAATTCAAGTTAAAAATTTATGAATTTTATTCTCTACAATTACACGCTTCATTTAAATGCTTATGTATATATACAGAGTATAAAATAAAATGAAATGAAATGAAATAAAATAAAATGAAATGAAATGGAATAAAATTAAATTAAATTAAAGTTAAATGAAACGTCAAACATAATTTTTATATTTGTAATATTGGACATGTAACAGTGCCCGTAATATCAATGATAATTGTATCTATTAAAATAGAGAAGTTAGATTCAACACATGTACAGTGTATATGTTTTGCTTCCTTAAAATCTCTAATATCCAAATCTGAAATCGACAGATCTGCGACTTCATTAATTTAAATAAGTAGTTTGAGGCAGTAACAACTGCTTTATCATAATTCACCGGCACATATGCTCACGAAACTAATATTCAAATAATATCGAAGTATAATAATACTGAAATATTAATAAGACATTAATACAATAATATTAATGCAATGTTAATCCAGTATACGAATATCTATATAATAACATTCAAGTAATATCAATAATGTCACTGAAATAATGCGTCAAATAGATTTTCACTTAACAAACGAAATTCCTATGTAACTCGGGCGATAATAAAATGAAATAAACAAGAATATTCATATAACTCGTATATCTGTTCTTTGCCTCGACAAAGTCTCACGTTGTAGATCCGTACGCGTTGCAAATCTCTTTTCATGATTCAGAACCATTGCGATTGACATTGTACAAATGTTTAACCGATCTTTTTCTCTTTTTGGGCAACGAAACGTTAACTAATGTGGCGTATCGTGGACGGGTTAGACAAAGAAAAAAAAACGCCTCGGTTTAAAATATTCGAATCATTTTTCTTCGTTTTTTAATTGCGCCACCCCTATCGGAATGTCGGAGTTCAGTAAAAACTGTTCCTTCTTTTACCCTTTGCCGCATTGTTCACTGAACTTTAAACATCGAATTGATTGATTACTGCACTTTAAGAAGATTCTCTTTCGGCCCGATGCGTTTATACGGTGTATTTCACAGAAGCTCGGGTGCGATGGACAAAAATTCGGCCGATCCACTTGACCAAACGGCCACCCGTAATTATTCGTTTTCGTAATTTGATACAGAGAAATGATTTATTGCACGCCGGCCGAACAACCGGGCGATGAGATAAAATATTGCAAAAAGCTCGTCCATTTCCCTATTAATGTAACATTGCGCGGCAAATGTTTCTTTTCAAATATTTCTCGATATTAGGATGTTACTGCCACTGCCAACCGCATTTCAGACACAAATGGCTTCTTCCGATTTTTTAGAATGTCAAATTGACTAACAACTTTGAAGAGATTTCTAGGAAATTAATTAAAAATATTTATGTAGGAAGTGTATATTAGGTATATTTGTCGTTATAGGATAAGTAACATGTATCTTAATGAATGAGACTGGTAAGTAAAAATATTTTAATCGAAGAAGTATCTGGTCATTGAGACTGAAAATAAAAAACTATATATATGTCGGGTAGCCGTCGTAATGAGGGCCCGAGTCGTCATCGGAGGAAAGGTATTGGACACACAATGATTCTTCACTGGAACTATGCATCTTTTTTGTACAATCGAAGTGACGTTTATTAGCACAAGTATGGGTTTTACAGAGTTAATAAGCAATCGCGATGATTTGACACTGGTGACAATGGCCTAAG
>NW_025219987.1:148476-151001 GCF_014825855.1 Bombus pyrosoma
ATTCGCTGTGTTAACCTGTGACTACGGTGCTTTCAAATTTTTGAAATCACTTACGGATCTTCGCGCTCCTCTCCCACTGTTAGCATATATAGCTCATCTTTGGGCAAGGCTTGCGAAACCGCACGGGTCTCACACAGTGAAGAACATTAATTTCATTTTGATCGTATTAAATACTAAAAGCAAGAAGGAATCATAGAGACAATAGTCTCCTTAATAAAAGGCAAGTTGAACGCTAGTTTAACGATTGATCTCTGCTGAAATTAAAGGAGATGAGACCAGGCGTAACAAAATTAAATAAAATAAATCATATCACGCCGAAAATACATCTGCTAAATGTACATTGTATCTGCGCTAAACGAATTCAGAGATACTACTAGTAGAGATAGATTCTGTCAATAACAAAATTAACCTAACAAACTTTGTCCCACCAACACTTGTAAAATTTATCCGAATAGAGATCCGAGTATTTACTATATTTATATATGCATATTTATATGTTACAACATTTATAATCGACACTATAACAGTTATAATCGAGTCAAATTGAATAAAATTATAATCTATCGATACCTTCTCAACCCAGCCGCACGAAATAAATTCGTGCGGAAATACCAATAATTTATTCCAATCAATTTTAATCCTCTCCCGTGCTAGTATTCCTGCCCATAGCAAGTTAGCCGAAACGTGGAATATATTTGCCAGCTACTTTAAACGCTAGTTAACGCTACCTAAATATTTCCAAGTTAATAAATAAACTACTAAGACGACCCATGAATCGAGGCACAACGTTTCGAAGTTCTTCAGCTTTAAGTTCGCACCGAATGGGCGACATAGATCTGGAATTCCATTGACGTTGCTAACGATTCGGAGTTCTTCAGGTTTGAATGCGCACGAATGAATGACATATGCCTGGAATTCCATTGACGGTATTACTAGACGATCCTTGAGTTGAGGTACAACGTTCTGAAGTTCCTCAGGTTTGAGTGCGCACGAATGGGCGACACAGGCCTGGAATTCCATTGACGTTATCACTACACGACCCTTGATTTGAGGTACAACGTTCTGAAGTCCTTCAGGTTTAAGTTCGCACCGAGTGGGCGACATAGATCTGGAATTCCATTGACGTTGCTAACGATTCTGAGTTCTTCAGGTTTGAGTGCGCACGAATGGGCGACATAGGCCTGGAATTCCTTTGACGGTATTACTAGACGACCATTGAGTTGAGGTACAACGTTTCGAAGTTCTTCAGGTTTAAGTTCGCACCGAATGGGCGACATAGATCTGGAATTTCATTGACGTTGCTAACGATTCGGAGTTCTTCAGGTTTGAGTGCGCACGAATGAGTGACATAGGCCTGGAATTCCATTGACGGTATTACTAGACGATCCTTGAGTTGAGGTACAACGTTCTGAAGTTCCTCAGGTTTGAGTGCGCACGAATGGGCGACACAGGCCTGGAATTCCATTAACGGTATCACTACACGACCCTTGATTTGAGGTACAACGTTCTGAAGTCCTTCATGTTTAAGTTCGCACCGAATGGGCGACATAGATCTGGAATTCCATTGACGTTGCTAACGATTCTGAGTTCTTCAGGTTTGAGTGCGCACGAATGAATGACATATGCCTGGAATTCCATTGACGGTATTACTAGACGATCCTTGAGTTGAGGTACAACGTTCTGAAGTTCTTCAGGTTTGAATGCGTGCGAATGGGCGACACAGGCCTGGCATTCCATTGACGGTATTATTAGACGACCCCTGAGTTGAGGTACAACGTTTCGAAGTTCTTCAGGTTTAAGTTCGCACCGAATGGGCGACATAGATCTGGAATATCATTGACGTTGCTAACAATTCGGAGTTCTTCAGGTTTAAGTTCGCACCGAATGGGCGACATAGATCTGGAATATCATTGACGTTGCTAACAATTCGGAGTTCTTCAGGTTTGAGTGCGCACGAATGAATGACATATGCCTGGAATTCCATTGACGGTATTACTAGACGATCCTTGAGTTGAGGTACGACGTTCTGAAGTTCTTCAGGTTTGAATGCGTGCGAATGGGCGACACAGGCCTGGCATTCCATTGACGGTATTATTAGACGATCCTTGAGTTGAGGTACAACGTTCTGAAGTCCTTCGGGTTTAAGTTCGCACCGAATGGGCGACATAGATCTGGAATTTCATTGACGTTGCTAACAATTCGGAGTTCTTCAGGTTTGAGTACGCACGAATGGGCAACATAGGCCTGGAATTCCTTTGACGGTATTACTACACGACCCTTGAGTTGAGGTAAAACGTTCTGAAGTCCTTCAGGTTTAAGTTCGCACCGAATGGGCGACATAGATCTGGAATTTCATTGACGTTGCTAACGATTTGGAGTTCTTCAGGTTTGAGTGCGCACGAATGGGCGACATAGGTCTGGAATTCCTTTGACGGTATTACTACACGACCCTTGAGTTGAGGTACAACGTTCTGAAGTTCTTCAGGTTGGAGTGCGCACGAATGGGCGACACAGGCCTGGAATTC
>NW_025219987.1:151501-155742 GCF_014825855.1 Bombus pyrosoma
ACAGAAATTCCCAGAAGGAGTTGAATGCCAAGTTTTCTGTACCATTTGACTCCTTTTCTAATCGTGGTGGCATAAAAAACCATTTGGTACCAATTTATACCACACTTTCCTTCATTATATTCAACAACAGCTAGTGGTTTTAATGTTGCGAACAAACGAAACGAGAGATCATTCTTGAGATCACCACTTGAGCGACTCGCATTACTAAAATATCAATGGGAGCTCCTACCAGAGAACGCTTGGAGAATGCTAATGAGGATAAAATGTATCGATGTGAATCAAATTTTTTAGGAAGCAAACTAACAGCAAATTGTTCTTCCACTCGTGAAATATACCGCTGTGCAGTAATAACTAACAATGACTACTACATTCACTTACTATGTAAATTAAGAACCAATATTACATCATGCTTTTTGACATTGAAGAGTAGGTCATACCATAGCATTCACGCAAAGAAACAAATTTTCGTTATTACGTGCTATTTATAAACGAATTTACAGCATTGTCCATCGAGTAGGAATCTTAGGGCAGAATTTCTCATACGCATCAGGACTAGAGACACGCATCGGTAGCGATACCATGGACAGCGATGCTTTGATTTCACATTAAAAAAGACATTTAAAAAAATGTTTCCTACATCTGGCTCATCTCTCGAAATTACTTAAATTTCGCGAAAGTAATTCTCATATTATCGCAGATCGAGAAAATATTTACGTGGCCTGTTTTAGGTGAAGCACTTTGTATATTGGGAATTACATCAGAAATATTGTTTAATAACCGTTTAAGCTTAGCTCGTTTTCAAAAAGTCCGGTGAGTGGCTAAAATAAAACCGTTTTTGAAGAAGAATAAGGATGAATCGAACTCAGTTAGTTATAGGTCCGTGTCACTTTTTCCTAATATCAGCAGAATTTTTTAAAATATCGTAAACAGAAATGTTATCAATTTTTGTCGAAATAATGGTCTTATGTCAGACAAATAGTGAGAATTTCGCAATAAGATAAGCATAATTCATGCTATAAATACATTTATATCTATTATATGTTGGACGAGTAATGACAAGTTATGTGCGGGCGATCTTTTGATTGTTTCGGCAAACACATTCCGCACGATATGTTTAGATGGACTCGTAACTAACAATTTTCCGAGTCATTTTATTAATATAATATAGACCATGAATAATAACAAAAAACATATTTTTAATATTTACAAATATATTTAATATTTTTTAATATCTGCATCGACTAAGTAATGAATAGAATTCAAAATTACGTTCGTTTACATCAAGGCACACTGGACGCGATTTATTTACCAATCCTGTTTACTATATTTTATAGTCATATTCGAAATTTATTTTCTTTAAACAGCTATCTCGAGATTTTTTTCAATTAAAGTTAAATGTATTTTTGAAACTGAAGATCAAGAGTAAACGTCGAAAAGTGTGAAACAGTACCATCTAGTACTGTCTTCTAAGATATAGTATAGACTCAACTATAATGATAATAAACATTTTTTCCAGCCCATCGATACTAACGCGCAATACGCTACCACGGACACACAACTATGGCTTGAGTTCACTGTACCGATTATTTTTTGTGAATATTTCGGAAACTAAGCGAGACTGCCGATTACGTATTTAGGAAAAATCAGACGTGGAGTAGCTTTTCTGCAGTTTCGCAATTCAATTTTTTTTTTTTGAGGTATATTATAATTTACGATGGATTTATTTCAATATTGCCACATGAATGTTTCAAATGAAATTTCCATAGGAAATGAATTTCTGCTACGTTTTCGGGATTTTCTACAACTGTGAAACATCAGCCTGTGAGCAGCACATTTCCTCTGACTGCAGTCTCCTGTAATGGTTGCAGATCCTGCAACTGGATTCGCATACGGGTAGCTGTAGTCACAACCGAATAACTATAGCGCGTTGAAGACATCAAGGCTGGGGTTCCGCAAGGAAGCGTCCTAGGACCAATACTATACACATTATACACGGCCAACATACCAACAACTACCAATAGCAAAATACTAACATTCGCGAACGATACAGCTATACTAGTCAGGCACACTAACCCAGAAACAGCAGTCACATTACTACAAGAACACACCATAAAAATAGAAAAGTGGCTGCAAGCTAAACAAATAAAAGCAAACCCCAACAAATGCAACCATATTACATTCACATTGCGAAAACAGATGCCACCAAACATCCTACTGAACGGCACGCACATAACACAAACAAGACAAATCAAATACCTAGGACTCCACATAGATGCACAACTCACATGGAAACAGCATATTAAATCAATAATAGACAAAATACAGACAAGAAGGAGACAAATGCACTGGCTAACAAGTCGAAAATCCAAACTAAGCGTAGAAAATAAAGTAAAAATATATAAAACAATTATAAAACCAATCTGGATATACGGAATATGTATATGTATATGTATATATACTAACAATTACTCACATTTTATTGACAAGTGTCCAAAAAGTTCGCAAGCTGCCAGATTAAACGCATGAATGTCTTTTGCACCTTCGGTAGATTTTCTGGCCCAAATGTAAATTCTTACGTCTCTGTACTCTTCTTTATTTTCTTTAATATTTGATTTCCCTCTCGTAATATATACATTGTGTGCTATTTGTTTGTTTTGCAAATAGTCTATTATCAAAAATGCCCAATTAATAAAGTCATTCATATTCTGGACATTGGAATACTTTATACAAAATCCTTTTGCTGGATAGTTTCCCAATATTTGTATAGGCCCTGCATATTCTTCAAGATCCTAAAAAATAGTACCACTATAGGTAATAATGTTATACAATAACAAATATCAGTGTTAATGAAATTATATTGAAAAGAGAATTACAAAAGTTGCAATAAGCAAGCGAAGAATTTAGCCTTTTATCCATCAGTAACATATGATAATTGTTATTTAGATTTTCCGGCATCTATTTGAAGAAGGTTTAATATTTGATGGGCGTTACAATTAGTTACAATGACACGTGACGTTATATATCAATAACGTAACGATATATCAATTTAAGATCTTCACCATTAAAATGTAATTAGGAAAAACTGAAAGATAAAATGATTACTTTATATTGTTCTCATTAATGATATTAATTAGATTAATTTACATTTCCTGCTAATACTGTCAACATATGTCAAAAATATATTGGATGAGTAATAAAAATGATTGTAGTAAGAAAGCTTAAAAGAGGATTGCAATGAAACAAAGTATGAAATGGTATTGTTAAAATTATTACAATTGAAAATCACTTTACTCTCTGTGAGTTTTTTCTAATTACATATTAGCATGTTTCTATACATCCAAAATAAATACTTGAGCAGATGATCTTCTTCTACACCATTTGCAATAGGAGGTGTAGCTACAAATTTCTTTTACTTGGGATGATAAATTTGGCCCCACAAATAATTTTTATATCATTAATAACCATATATTTATTACATATGTAGTATCTTCAATGGAATATATTGTTACTATATCCTAATATTTGTAATTTATTTACAATGAATGGATTGTACAAATATAGACAGAGAAACGATGATAGTTTAATATGAACTAATCGCAATAACACGCTACAATCTAGAGAACTCTCGACACAACGGATCCAACGTTCTCTCTCACGCGGACCACACTCTCTCGACAACGCTAGCAGCACTACATCGACAACGCAACTCACACTCTTCGACCTCTCAACTAAAAACTGCACTGCTCTCGCATGTCTTTTGTCTTCCCCGTAGACCCACCACACACGTGTTCCGCGACCGCTCGTGGCCAAAGCCACCTAGACCTTTTCTATGAAACTATTCACTTGAAAGACCGACGACACATTTACGGGCCCATCGGCACCTCGGCTCTCGGGACATTGTTTATGGTTTAAAAACGCCTCGGCTCTCGCGACATTGTATGTGGTTCACCCGCTCACTCCTAGGCCTTATGTCCGCGATACTACATCTATGAAAACAATCAGAGGGAACCAAACATAAGCATATGTATTTCCATGCAGAACAGTCGTGTAAAATAAATATCTCTCCTTTTACAAATATATATCCGACATTATCTAATATAAAATAGTACTTAATTGTTGAATACTTAGAGTTATTTGTTGTTATTTCGAAGTCTAGTGTAATTTATTTACTGTGAATGATCGAATTTTTAATTTAATTTCAATCGTTTTGAAATTATTACTTTTCTGGAGCATCAACAGGA
>NW_025219987.1:156242-168503 GCF_014825855.1 Bombus pyrosoma
ACAGAAATTCCCAGAAGGAGTTGAATGCCAAGTTTTCTGTACCATTTGACTCCTTTTCTAATCGTGGTGGCATAAAAAACCATTTGGTACCAATTTATACCACACTTTCCTTCATTATATTCAACAACAGCTAGTGGTTTTAATGTTGCGAACAAACGAAACGAGAGATCATTCTTGAGATCACCACTTGAGCGACTCGTATTACTAAAATATCAATGGGAGCTCCTACCAGAGAACGCTTGGAGAATGCTAATGAGGATAAAATGTATCGATGTGAATCAAATTTTTTAGGAAGCAAACTAACAGCAAATTGTTCTTCCACTCGTGAAATATACCGCTGTGCAATAATAACTAACAATGACTACTACATTCACTTACTATGTAAATTAAGAACCAATATTACATCATGCTTTTTGACATTCAAGAGTAGGTCATACCATAGCATTCACGCAAAGAAACAAATTTTCGTTATTACGTGCTATTTATAAACGAATTTACAGCATTGTTCATCGAGTAGGAATCTTAGGGCAGAATTTCTCATACGCATCAGGACTAGAGACACGCATCGGTAGCGATACCATGGACAGCGATGCTTTGATTTCACATTAAAAAAGACATTTAAAAAAATGTTTCCTACATCTGGCTTATCTGTCGAAATTACTTAAATTTCGCGAAAGTAATTCTCATATTATCGCAGATCGAGAAAATATTTACGTGGTCTGTTTTAGGTGAAGCACTTTGTATATTGGGAATTACATCAGAAATATTGTTTAATAACCGTTTAAGCCTAGCTCGTTTTCAAAAAGTCCGGTGAGTGGCTAAAATAAAACCGTTTTTGAAGAAGAATAAGGATGAATCGAACTCAGTTAGTTATAGGTCCGTGTCACTTTTTCCTAATATCAGCAGAATTTTTTAAAATATCGTAAACAGAAATGTTATCAATTTTTGTCGAAATAATGGTCTTATGTCAGACAAATAGTGAGAATTTCGCACTAAGATAAGCATAATTCATGCTATAAATACATTTATATCTATTATATGTTGGACGAGTAATGACAAGTTATGTGCGGGCGATCTTTTGATTGTTTCGGCAAACACATTCCGCACGATATGTTTAGATGGACTCGTAACTAACAATTTTCCGAGTCATTTTATTAATATAATATAGACCATGAATAATAACAAAAACCATATTTTTAATATTTACAAAGTATTTTTTAATATCTGCATCGACTAAGTAATGAATAGAATTCAAAATTACGTTCGTTTACATCAAGGCACACTGGACGCGATTTATTTACCAATCCTGTTTACTATATTTTATAGTCATATTCGAAATTTATTTTCTTTAAACAGCTATCTCGATAAGATTGCCATAGCGTACACGAGTTATTAGACAGAGAGATCTATCTACGATAAATAAACAGCTTCGAGATTTTTTTCAATTAAAGTTAAATGTATTTTTGAAACTGAAGATCAAGAGTAAACGTCGAAAAGTGTGAAACAGTACCATCTAGTACTGTCTTCCAAGATATAGTATAGACTCAACTATAATGATAATAAACATTTTTTCCAGCCCATCGATACTAACGCGCAATACGCTACCACGGACACACAACTATGGATTGAGTTCACTGTACCGATTATTTTTTGTGAATATTTCGGAAACTAAGCGAGACTGCCGATTACGTATTTAGGAAAAATCAGACGTGGAGTAGCTTTTCTGCAGTTTCGCAATTCAATTTTTTTTTTTTTTGAGGTATATTATAATTTACGATGGATTTATTTCAATATTGCCACATGAATGTTTCAAATGAAATTTCCATAGGAAATGAATTTCTGCTACGTTTTCGGGATTTTCTACAACTGTGGAACATCAGCCTGTGAGCAGCACATTTCCTCTGACAGCAGTCTCCTGTAATGGTTGCAGATCCTGCAACTGGATTCGCATACGGGTAGCTGTGGTCACAACCGAATAACTATAGCGCGTTGAAGACATCAAGGCTGGGGTTCCGCAAGGAAGCGTCCTAGGACCAATACTATACACATTATACACGGCCAACATACCAACAACTACCAATAGCAAAATACTGACATTCGCGGACGATACAGTTATACTAGTCAGGCACACTAACCCAGAAACAGCAGTCACATTACTACAAGAACACATCGCAAAAATAGAAAAGTGACTGCAAGTTAAACAAATAAAAGCAAACCCCAACAAATGCAACCATATTACATTCACATTGCGAAAACAGACGCCACCAAACATCCTACTGAACGGCACGCACATAACACAAACAAGACAAGTCAAATACCGAGGACTCCACATAGATGCACAACTCACATGGAAACAGCATATTAAATCAATAATAGACAAAATACAGACAACAAGGAGACAAATGCATTGGCTAACAAGTCGAAAATCCAAACTAAGCATAGAAAATAAACTAAAAAAAAAACAAAGCAATTATAAAACCAATCTGGACATACGGAATACCACTATGGGGGACAGCAGCAAAGATCCATATAAACAAAATAGAGACATTACAAGTAAAAATTCTTAGAACAATAGTAAACGCTCCATGGTACGTTAGAAACGAGGATATTCGGAAGGACCTGGGAATACCAACGGTCAAGGAGGAGATTGCCAGATGCGCGGAAGGTACAGAGAAAGAATAACAACACACCCAAACTGGCTGGCTGCGGAAACGATCAACACAAGAATAGAAAGAATACTGAAAAGGAAACACCCAGCAGATCTCACAAAGGATATAACCTAACAAACACGAAGATGGTACCCCGCTGGGGGTAACCATCCACATGCTATTCAATCACATGTTACAACATTTTACCTAATGTCCCACTGGACAAATTGTAAAATTAAAAATAAACAATAAAAAAAAAACTATAGCGCCTTGCTTGTGCGTACCTCAACTTTGTGCTTATGAAAACCCTGTTTGGTAAGGCTTCGCGCCAAGTACACGTGCAGAAAATAATAATGTATTTGCTATCGTAATCTAAAATCTCCAAACAGTTCTGTATTCTTATTCGGGATACTATTTTGTTAATTTATTTTCATCTCGACACAAGTTATTAATAAAAAATTATAGATTGTAGCTACTATGTATAAAATATAATATGAATGAACAATAATCTTTCATGGATATATTAGGAAACTGATAAGAATATGATTAGGAATATATATGTATATATACTAACAATTACTCACATTTTATTGACAAGTGTCCAAAAAGTTCGCAAGCTGCCAGATTAAACGCATGAATGTCTTTTGCACCTACGGTAGATTTTCTGGCCCAAATGTAAATTCTTACGTCTCTGTACTCTTCTTTATTTTCTTTAATATTTGATTTCCCTCTCGTAATATATACATTGTGTGCTATTTGTTTGTTTTGCAAATAGTCTATTATCAAAAATGCACAATTAATAAAGTTATCCATATTCTGGACATTGGAATACTTTATACAAAATCCTTTTGCTGGATAGTTTCCCAATATTTGTATAGGCCCTGCATATTTTTCAAGATCCTAAAAAATAGTACCACTATAGGTAATAATGTTATACAATAACAAATATCAGTGTTAATGAAATTATATTGAAAAGAGAATTACAAAAGTTGCAATAAGCAAGCAAAGAATTTAGCCTTTTATCCATCAGTAACATATGATAATTGTTATTTAGATTTTCCGGCATCTATTTGAAGAAGGTTTAATATCTGATGGGCGTTACAATTAGTTACAATGACACGTGACGTTATATATCAATAACGTAACGATATATCAATTTAAAATCTTCACCATTAAAATGTAATTAGGAAAAACTGAAAGATAAAATGATTACTTTATATTGTTCTCGTTAATGATATTAATTAGATTAATTTACATTTCCTGCTAATACTATCAACATATGTCAAAAATATACTGGATGAGTAATAAAAATGATTGTAGTAAGAAAGCTTAAAAGAGGATTGTAATGAAACAAAGTATGAAATGGTATTGTTAAAATTATTACAATTGAAAATCACTTTACTCTCTGTGAGTTTTTTCTAATTACATGTTAGCATGTTTCTATACATCCAAAATAAATACTTGAGCAGATGATCTTCTTCTACGCCATTTGCAATAGGAGGTGTAGCTACAAATTTTTTTTACTTGGGATGATAAATTTGGCCCCACAAATAATTTTTATATCATTAATAACCATATATTTATTACATATGTAGTATCTTCAATGGAATATATTGTTACTATATCCTAATATTTGTAATTTATTTACAATGAATGGATTGTACAAATATAGACAGAGAAACGATGGTAGTTTAATATGAACTAATCGCAATAACACGCTACAATCTAGACAACTCTCGACACAACGGATCCAACGTTCTCTCTCACGCGGACCATACTCTCTCGACAACGCTAGCAGCACTATATCGACAACGCAACTCGCACTCTCTGACTTCTCGATTTACAGTCTTCGACTTCTCAACTAAAACTGCCCTGCTCTCGCATGTCTTTTGTCTTCCCCGTAGACTCACCACAAACGTGTTCCGCGACCGCCCGTGGCCAAAGCCACGTAGACCTTTTCTATGAAACTATTCACTTGAAGGACCGACGACACATTTACGGGCCCATCGGCACCTCGGCTCTGGGGACATTCTTTATGGTTTAAAAACGCCTCGGCTCTCGCGACATTGTATGTGGTTCACCCGCTAACTCCTAGGCCTTATGTCCGCGATACTACATCTATGAAAACAATCAGAGGGAACCAAACATAAGCATATGTATTTCCATGCAGAACAGTCGTGTAAAATAAATATCTCTCCTTTTACAAATATATATCCGACATAATCTAATATAAAATAGTACTTAATTGTTGAATACTTAGAGTTATTTGTTGTTATTTCGAAGTCTAGTGTAATTTATCTACTGTGAATGATCGAATTTTTAATTTAATTTCAATCGTTTTGAAATTATTACTTTTCTGGAGCATCAACAGGAATCAACTTAAAGTAATACGATTTTTATTATTGTTGAGGTTATTAGATGTATAATGAGAGAGACGCGTGGATAAATTATAAGGTAGAAAAATATATTTGAAATACGGAAGTGAAAATTACAAAAATGAAATAATAATATGAGCTGGTCCAGATCCGCACGCTAGCAGTGTTACTCTATAACTGAAAAACCCCGCAGCCAACGTCGCCTGTCGACTGTTTATAGTCTGTCTTCGTCGCAGTCTTTTGTCTATACGCTGTCGATGGCTTCGGTGCCTTACAAAGCTAAAAAGACCAGATGTAGAGTTTTCTTAAAAGCAGTGACCCCCAACAATTATGAAAGGTACCATTTCGTTTTTAACAATATAAAGAATACGGCAAACTATGGGATAGGTGAATTTTTCCCTGTACAGTATTCCAATATTCCAAGTATTGCACCCTAAGAGCGACCGATGGTGCGGGAAGGCACTTATTAGTAGTTCTCGACATCATTTACCTGAACATCACTTAATGACAATTTTTCGGTGAAGCAAGAACTGCTATACGCTTTTCTGTAACAACACTTTTACACTCGTAGTAATCAAAAGTTGTTGGAAATAAATAGTGATATTTTACTAATTAATCCTACTGGTGTCGTTGACTACGAAAATATCTACGATTTCAAGAACAAGAAGCCACACTCTGCTGACCTGTATAGACGCGTTTTCGAAACTAACGTGTGCAGTTTATTTAACACAACGCGCTTAGCGGTCGATTTGCTGGCGGAGTACGATCCAGATTTTAATAACAAACCGTAATCATGGCATATTTTTCGAACACGATGCTTGCGGTTCCACTGTTTTATTTGGATCCTGATAGCTTCTTGAGTCCCGAGATAAGAAGCAAGGTGACCTCTAGATCTGTAATGCATTTAGGATCACGTATTCTTGTAATTTATACTCTTCCCAAGGAAAACCCCGTGACAGGTATGTTAGTATTACAACTACATTGCGAATGTTTAGGAATTTTACGTGGAATAAAAAAAGCATGTGCATGCAATAAATGCATAAACATTCACAGTATATTCACGATTATGTGTTTTTAGATGTAAATTTGTTGCTATCAATATGTTGACACAAACCGTCAGTAGTTTAGGTCAACCATTGTATCGTTCAAACTACGAGTTTATCATTCTCTAAGAAGAAATTAATGTTTTTTTAATAAACCATTCATAAAATTCATATCGCGGATTTTTGTTTCATTTCAATTCGATGATGCACGTCATTAATAAGTTATTCTATAATAATTTCATCGAAGTCTTGGTTCATTAACCCATAGGGTGCTGAATACTCGGGGCCTATGCCATCCGTACGGACGGCACGCTGCCAGCGCTCCCGATCGCTGTGGACCGAATACTTTTTCGCTATACTGAACTCTGTTGATTGACTATTCAAAGCGCAAATCGTAATAAGTTATAGTAATTCTTTTTCACGGGATTAAATGATTCAAGAACGTTATTTTTTAGTATTAATTATTTATTATAAACATTGAAATTTACAATAAACTAGAATTTCGGTAGTAAACTAGAAAACAATAAACTAGAAAACTAGATTTAGTAAATATAACACAAGTTAATAATTCAGTTGTGCATGAAAAATTTCAAAACAATCATCGATACATAATCCGACATCGCATTTTCTGTCGTTCCTTCTCTTATTTTTCATACAAACAACACATTTTCTTCTTGATAATTGTGTTGTGCCGGCACGATTAAGGCATTTCGATGGAAAATGCCTATCAATAAAACGAAAACGTAAATCCTCAGACTTTCTCTTTCCTCCTCCTGCCATGCTTTTGCGTTGGGAATATTTTCGTAAAATGTCTCTTATCAACCTACGTCTCTTGGATGGTATAAACTGTTTAAAATAACATCTGCCCTTGTACAGCAAAAGACTTTCGTCGACGCATAGATTTTCACAAGGTGCAAATAACTGCGAAAAGGGAATCTTTAATTTATCGATTACTGGTCGTATTTTTGGTAAAGGATCGTCACTTGCTGTATTATTATCGTTAAAATGCAACATTTGTAATAATACCATGTATCGATCTCGTGCCATTATTTTGCGGAAAATATTGCTTTTCAAAGTTCGTCCGTAGATCAATATTCTCTCAAAGACAGTTTCAATTCTACCAAATACCCAAATTCGAAAAATTGTAAATGCAAAATATTAAATAAAAAAAAGGCAGTTTCTTCGAACGCGGTATTAACATTGAAATGCATTTATATTTATCTCACACAAACGTAATAGTATTACTTCAGCGTAGATGCTCGGAAAAATTGACAAACGCATATATGCGTCCTTAGCGCTCTAAGGGTTAATAATCTGTTATCTTTTAAATGTCTGCCGATAAATAATGTAGAATAAAATCACTGAAACCTTGTTCATACTTAGCTCCAGAGGAAGAACAGAAAACAAAGCGCTGGTGCACCATGAGACGCAAATCAAAACATCACGAAACCATCGAGGTAATCGATTCTGGGATAAATGACGAGAAAAACGAGAATTCGAGTATAAATGACGAGATTTTTAAGATAAATTGCAACGATTCTGGGACAAATGGCGAGAGCAATGAGAATTCATGCATGAACAACGACGATTCGTACATAAACAATGATAATTCGTATACGAACAACGAGAATTCGAATACGAACAAGGAAAATACGAGTATCAACGGCGAGTATCCATCCAACCAGAACGAGTTCCCGTGTATGAATGGCAAGTATTACCTGTGGACGAATGAGGTCTAGGCCTTATGTCCGCGATACTACACATATTTTCTATTTTTCACAGAGAATGCTGCAAATAACAAAGTCAGAAGCTTTTAAACAATTTATACATTTTCAGGGGCTCAGCTCCCTTATCGCGATAGTTAAACAAACGTAGTAAAGCTGTTGTCAAACTTTAACTAAAGTCTTATTTAAACCAAAATGTTCCGTTGCTGAAGAATTATGATATTACTTCGAAATCTCTTGTATTTTCTCTCGTGGTATAATCAGTAACCACAAAAAAGTCAGCCGATTTCCATTTTCAAAATATTACAACCAAATTTCCAGAATTTCAAGTCTACCAATAATATTTCAGCGACGCAGAAGACTGACGATTACGCAAAAGCTATTATATTTGCAACAACAACTTTTATACACACAACCTTACATAGCTATATGACATTATCGAATGACAAGTAGTGGGAGCGCGAAGTCTCGTCTTTCGGTAGACCCTGCCATACCTGGAGTATAGAACTCATACTGGCTTCGCTCATATTTTTTATCCACTTCCCAGCCCCTACCACACAGGGAACGGCGCGCAACTTGGAAAAACCCTACCCTCTCCTTACAGGTCATTGAACAAGTTGAACCTACCCTTTCGGGCGGCAGCTCGCTTAGCCGGCGCCGCGCGATGCATGCACCGCGCCGCACCGTTACCAGCGGGGGCCACGAGGAGGCGGAGCTGCCAGCTTATAGCTCGGTCCCAGCAAGTTGGCCATCAGGCTGATTATAACCTGCACTGTCTCGGCACTCATTTGCATGGGTGCCGCCTGCGTCCGCAGACGCAGGCTTGCCACAATAGGGTCATTACGTTCAAGACAACGACCTGTGGCTATGCTGTGTTGAGAATTATCGAGTGACAGCAATTTCGCTTTATGAGAAGTAGTATCCAAGTAATATCCACTCCTACGTCTTCTCCTGTCTGAGGGAGTCGTTCCTTGGTTAGTTCGGACATTAAGAGGGACTACTCCTCTCTATGCTATCCCCTGGGCCGTCGTGCAAGTCTGAGGACGTCCAGATCCTCTTCGGCGTGTCGGCCTCTATGACTACCTAGGACAGCGTAGGACCGTCCTTCGGCGCGGAACCCTGCAAGGATGTTCTCACTCTCTCCCGCTCTGTTCGTTCCTTTACGAGCATTACGCTTTCGCAATATGAGCGTACTGCAAGGAGCTCTTGTCACCACCTCAGCATCGCTTTCACAATTGACAAAGGGTCTAATCTTTCGCCAATCGTCAGCCGTACGTGGGGCCTCCCACGCCGGACAAAATTCTAACGTGTGCTAGGCTGTGTCCTCACCCTCGCCGCAGCCTCCAAGCCTCCCATTTAGGCAGGACCGATCTAACTGTTCGGTGGCCCCGGATGTGATCTTCGGTAAATAGGTGGGAGCGCCATCGCTCCCACACCTCTTGTCTATCTTCTCCCCGAACGTCTCGGGCCGCCTGCTCAACGGAGGGAGATGTGTATCACTACTGCACGGCTGATCCGCTGTAGCGCACAAAATTACATATTTCAATACACCTCCTTAATTTTGTCCTACATATTCATTTCTTTTCAATTTGTTTTATTCACATAGATCGTAAATTACCTCTTCAATTTTTACTGTAGAGCTTAAACGATAATTTTACCTTTTGAATAACTTATACTTTTTATAAACCAATCAAACCATTTTAAGAAATAATCCGAATTCTTCAATTTTATTTCTCCCTAGAGCCTTCGTTAAAATATCAGCTGCATTATTTCCTAAATCTACTTTTATAATGTCAATTTCTTTACTCTCATAACATTCATTTACAAAATGCAAATGAACTTCAATGTACTTAGAATTTTTTGTCAGGTTTCCAAATTTTGATATCGCAATAGCTCCAGAATTGTCTTCGTAAATTTTTATTGATCAGCACGGGCTAGCGGTAGAGGAAGAGAAAACAAAGGCTATACGAGCAGGGGACGCGAAAACCTCCATCGTCAACAAGTAGCGGGCAGAGCAACTCAGGGATAGGCGCATGGATTGTGGCACAGGATCATAATACGGTAATGAGATGGCCCTATGTCCTAAACGTCCTGCAGGACCACCACCACAGAGCCAACGATTAGATGGTGTGCCAGACCCAGAGGACAGTGGTAGAATAGGCACTTCTGATATAAACCTACCCAGAATCCGCACTCGATACATTCTAAAATCCGAATTTTTTGCCTTACGTACGAAACGTTCGAACTACGACGCGAGATCACCGGTGATCTATTAATTTCGTGATTTCCTGTGTCTCCTACGTGAAAAAATTAGCAAACCCTCTCAGGATCCACTCAACTCATCAAGAGGAAACTTCAACAGGAACTCCACGCATACTACAGCGAAGGACCACGGTCACCTCCTTGGTCAAAAGAAAGATCAACAAAGACCTATGGCAAATTAGCTTTCGTACACTATGGGAACAGTAAAGCCGAAATACGTTCTGAAGGTAGTGATTCTTCTTCTATTGAAAGTGTCATATCTCTCAACTTAAATCCAACTAACAAGAGTACCGAAAAGCAAAGCGAACTAATTGCTACTTTGATTGAACAATTTAACTCACGAATTTAGAAGCTTTAGAAATAGTACCGATGAAAATATTAAAAGAATAAAACAATTTACGGAAACTAGCGAGAGAAACCGCTCCAAAGAAATAGTAATCTTGCAAAAACCATGGAACTGAAATACAACACCGGAACCGACCAGTCACAGATAAGCACCCATTTAGAAACTGCTACCGATAACCTAACCCCAATCAGCATTCAATACGCTTTTGTTATAACACTCTGAACCGTTACTCTGTTGGATTCATATAATAAATTTTACTATCATATCTAAAGTCCGAATTTTTTACCTTACTTACGAAACGTTCGAACTACGACGCGAGGAGACAACCGATGATCTATTAATTTCGCCATTTTCTATGTCTTCTATGTGACACCCACGATGCTTAAATCCTCGGACTGTACACTCCGAACAACTCTGCAAACGTTCTTCTATTCAATCAGTACGAAAAACAATCCACATAATACAAATAATAAACTTTAAAATGGCACCTGTTGCATCTTTTATTGTTTAATAGTTTAGTATTGACGATTCTTTTCTAGATATATCTTTGAGCCAATTGGTCCTAAAGAAACGTTTTCTTTTTTAAATCATGTGGTATAATTCCAGAACAGAGAAATTTTATTTCGATTCTCCGGTAATTACTTAACAAGAATGGCATTTTTCGCATTGGAAAACGCTTATTTTCGCACGAATTTCGAAAACAAATTTTGCGCTATGACGGTAAGTATAACATGCACTAAAGAACTAAGCTAAGTCACAGCTCAAGTGAATCCATACTTTCAGCTTTTGTGTAAACATTATTATTGCGTTATTATCATAAACAGTAACGAATATGAAAATGAACATAACATATACAATTATCATGCTTAGAGGATACGTAAGAAATTTTTTCGTAATATGAACGTTTTCATTTATTTGTAACAAAAAAAAATGATTGACTCGGTTTCACATTTCGTTTTCAACGTAATATTTCAGTAATATTTCAATGTAATATTTCAGTTTCAATATATTTATTAGTATTTCGACTATAACTCATTTGCTTGTAAAATAGCATTAATACGTCTTGCACTACTCTCCACTAGGATTTGGCAATAATTCGCAAATATTTATTCCTATTGTTCCTGTATTCTATCGTGGAATAAAATATCTTACTCCTTGCCTTGTGACTTTACAAAAGGGTTTACAAACTTCTAAATCTTGGACTCCTATGGATGCCATTACCGGATATCGATCTGCGAGAATAATTTCTATGGAATTAGTTACTCCCGTCGAATTTATGAGTTTGATGATATCGTCTGAGCGCTGGGTTTTTGACATGGGCAGAAGAACAGCCCTTGAAAAATAATCAATGAAAATGACAAAACGGTAAAGTTTCTGCCGATTAACCAATGTTGCCAATACAGAATCTGTTCTTTAATAACAAGATATTCAAGATAGATCGCTTTCTTTTTCGATTGTCAGTTTGAATTTTCTTGAGAAGTAAGCAATAGGCTGTAATATTCCGTTGTCTTGGGGTTGCTTCAAAACAACTCCTAAACCGGTCCCCACTTGCATCTGTGATGAATATTTCTTTATTTTGATCATATTGTATTTTCGCACGTTCGCGGGGAGACGCGATCAGGAAGAAGCGCGCCAACGGGAGTCGTAAATTCCCGTTACGATTGACTAATCGACGCCACGAATCGTACGATCCCTTATTTCTTGTGGGATAATAAGGGTGATTAATTGAAATAACGCTGCGGTTGACAGGTTATTATATATTTAATTGATCCAGCAGCTTCGGTGATACAATAGTGAATGTTTTACCGTACAACGACGAGTTAGTACGACGTCAGACCTTTTGCGTGTCGTTTCGTAGGATGA
>NW_025219987.1:169003-170637 GCF_014825855.1 Bombus pyrosoma
ACCAGTAATCGATAAATTAAAGATTCCTTTTTCACAGTCATTTGCACCTTACGAAAATCTATGCTTCGACGAAAGTCTTTTGCTGTACAAGGGCAGATGTTATTTTAAACAGTTTATACCATCCAAGAGAAGTGGGTTCGGCATTAAATTATTTCTCCTTAGTGACTGTAAAACTAATTATGTATTGGTCATCATAATTTATACTGGACAAAAAACAAACATTACTAGAAGTAACACAGCCATTGGGATCTCTGGAGATGTTGTGATGACACTGCTTCTTGGAAAGGGCCATATACTAACTACGGATAATTGGTACACGAGTCCACGTTTATATACCTTATTACACGAAAACAAAACCAACGCATTTGCAACTGTTCATAAAAATAGGAGAGGTATGGTCCACATGGAATAAAAGTTGAAGAGAGGAGAAACGTGCTACCGATCGGCTGGTATTTTATTGGCAATGAAATGGCATGATAAAAAGGAGGTTTGGATATTGTCTTCTACACATGCAACTGCATTGATTGAATCTGAGAAAAGGGATTACTCGCCTTTAGAACGCGGATTCTCGACATCTGACCATGGATTTTCTTTTATACACAATTTCTCATCTACTACTGAACTCTTGTCGTTTATCAACGAATTCTCGTCATTTGTCAACGAATTCTTGTCGTTTGTCGATGAATTCTTGTCGTTTGTCGACAAATTCTCGTCGTTTGTCCCAGAATGGTCGTAACTTATGTTAAAAATCTTGCCATTTATACACGAATTCTGGAGATTTATCCATGAATTCTCGAAAATTATGCACAAATTCTCCCCATTTGACCACGAATTGATCCCATTCGACCGCGCATAATACTTGCCATTCATACACGGGAACTCGTTCTGGATGAATGGATACTTGCCGTTGATACTCGGATTTTCGTTGTTCGTATTCGAATTATCGTTGTTTATGTACGAATCGTCGTTGTTCATGCATGAATTCTCGTTGTTCATGCATGAATTCTCGTTGTTCATGCATGAATTCTCATTGCTCTCGCCATTTGTCCCAGAATCGTCGCAATTTATCTTAAAAATCTCGCCATTTATACTCGAATTCTCGTTTTTCTCGTCGTTTGTCCCAGAATCGATTACCTCGATGGTTTCGTGATGTTTTGATTTGCGTCTCATGGTGCTCCAGCGCTTTGTTTTCTGTTATTCCTCTGGAGCTAAATGTGAACAAAGATTTCAGTGATTTTATTCTACATTATTTACGGGCAGACATTTAAAAGATAACAGTTTATTGACCCTTAGAGCGCTAAGGACGCATATATGCGTTTGTCAATTTTTCCGAGCATCTACGCTGAAGTAATACTATTACGTTTGTGCGAGATAAATATAAATGCATTTCAATGTTAATGCCGCGTTCGAAGAAACTGCCTTTTTTTTATTTAATATTTTGCATTCACAATTTTTCGAATTTGGGTATTTGGTAGAATTGAAACTGTTTTTGAGAGAATATTGATCTACGGACGAACTCTTGAAAAGCAATATTTTCCGCAAAATAATGGCACGAGATCGATACATGGTATTATTACAAATGTTACATTTTAACGATAATAATACAGCAAGTGACGATCCTTTAGCAAAAATAC
>NW_025219987.1:171137-172389 GCF_014825855.1 Bombus pyrosoma
CTTTCTACAATCTTTCGAGAGGTCTTCTTCATTCCAGATTCTTCTTACCATTTCTTTTAGTTTCCTTCTGGCTTCTCCTGCACCATATATTCATGCTTCATTTTTTATCTTGTCTCTGCTTACTGCTTTCCTCTTGTTTATTCTTCCTATTTAATCCTCTATTTCCCTTTCTTCTAATTCTCCTGCATATCCCTTGTTTATCTTATAATAGGTCATTGAAATGTTATTTCCACTTCTCCATCTTTGTCTTGCTTTTCTTCTTTCTCTTCCTATTAACATATGCCCATATTTCTGCCTTTGTTTTACAACTCCTTACCTCTTCCATCTTTTCGTATATTTTTTGTTCTTCTTTTTCTTTACATAATATTTTATACTCTTCTTTTTCTGCTCTTTATACTTTTATACTCTTCTTATGTCATACTTTTTTTACTTTTTTGGCCTTCCCAAGACATCTTGTCAGTGCCTTTTTCGTTTCCCAGTATTCTGCATCCTACCACTTTAGTTCTCTTGTTCTTCTTCATTTTCGCTCGCGTTGCTTCTATTAATTCTATTATGCAATTCAATGAGCGAGCGACGATAGCGGTGGAACATACGAATCACACATTGGTCTTCTTAATAATTCTCATAGATTTTCTGTGGGTCTCAGATCGAAGTTTTGTGCAGAACAATCCAAAACTGAAAATGTTAGAGTTTTTAGCCAATTTTGTATGCTTTTTCGTACATGCTTTAGTTTCCGATCTGGTTAGTGTGAGGATATTTTTAATGAGTATTACTCCAAACGTTTTTTTATTTTTTTTTATTTTTAAATAAGTCATTTTACAATTTGTCCATTGGGACATTTGGTAAAATATTATAGTTTGGGTTTTGATGAAATATAGCATGTCGATGGTTACCCCCAGCGGGACTCCATCTTCCAGGTTGTTTATTGTTCTATTGTGAGGTCTGCAGGGTGCTTCTTCTTCAGTCTTCTTTCTATTACTGTTTTATTCGTTTCAGCTACCAGCTGATTTGGGTGTGTTGCAAGTCTTTCTTTATATTTTTTTGCATATCTGACGATTTCCTCTTTAACTGTTGGAATCTTTAAGTCTTTTCGTATATCTTCGTTTCTGACGTACCATGGAGCGTTAACTATTGTCCTTAGGATTTTTGCTTGCTCTGTTTCTATTTTATTTATGTGACTCATTGCTGCCATCCCCCATAGTGGGACTCCGTATGTCCAGATTGGTTTGATTATTGTTTTATATATGTTTAG
>NW_025219987.1:172889-180269 GCF_014825855.1 Bombus pyrosoma
TAGAAAGGGAGAAATAACAGCCATAAATAAAAATGGTAGTAAACATGAAGTAGACAACTACAGAGGACTATTACTATTGAACACTGTATTTACATAACACTGGTTTACGCAATGATGTTAGAAGAAAAACCAATGAAAAAAGCAGAAAGGAAGAAAATACTCTCAGAAACACAACCAAGATGCAGAATAGGTCGATTCACGATAGATAACATATGTATATATTAAAATTTGTATGTAAATTCTATAGAATTCGAATTACCCGTCAACTGACATTTTTACTTTTGCTTTGTTCGATTGGCAGTCATTTTGATGAATAGATTAGATCACGAGAGAAGAATGGTAATTTAGGCCTTGGAAAATCGATTATTGATTTTCCAGAATCGATCGCCTGATTTGCCCTAAGGATTTACGTTATTACAAATCGATTTTCTTTACGCCATGCCGTTGAAGATTATTCTCCATATCACCATAAACGAAAACACAAAAGGTGAAAGAATAGAATGTGTAGACTCTATAAGAAAACCAGAAGATGAAGTGAATTATGTTTTTCCGCTGGAATATCAATCAAGAAGTTATCATCCTCGATTATTCAGTTCATCAATTGTTAAGAATGCCTCAAAAAGTTTAACCAAGGTAAGTCAATATAGAAATATGTCACACTCACGATGGATGATGAGACTGCGGCGTCATACACCGATACGAACTTAAACTTTTTATTTCAAAATACTTACTTAGAAGAATCAGAAATCATCTCCAAAAAGGAAAATAAAGACTGAAAGTAAATCTAGTTTTGAGATGGAAAGATTTTTGGAAATTCTTCAAAAACGAGATAATTATAAAAGGAAACAAAGAATATAATTGGGAAGATTGGAGGAATTCATTTCTCAAAATTTTCAGCAATAAGGTTGATCTTTATCACGATACGTGTATAATTTCAAATATATTTCAGGTTCATTCGTTGATTACGCTAAAAAAAAAAAAGGACGTTTAATATTTGAAATAGAGAGGAAGACTATTGAAAACACAAGAATTGATTTGATTGTTATCAGATTACCTATTCACATTAAGGATAGAATCGATAAAGAAACGATACACTAAACAGATGATTTGATAAAAATTTTGGGACAGTATGAAGATACTTATCACAAAAAAATTCAGTAACGAAGTTCAGATGAAAGAAAAAGAAATGCAGGAGATGAAGGTATGTTATGATAGAAATTCAAATCCATCATTCGCGAAACTAGCTTTTGCGAATCGCTGAATTTTTCTGGCCGATTCCATCCGGTAGAATTATGCAGGAACATAAAAAAGAATGTTCAGAAGAATTTCAAACAGGTAAATTCACTTGAAATATTCGCATCCGAAAACGAGAAGTCAATAAGATTGGATGAGAATGAAAAAACTAAAAACCCCGGAAAAGTATATAAACCATTGATAAAACACCGAATTAGAATCAATGATCAGAAAGATGTTAAAGGTGTTCATGGACACTGGAGCCAATGTAAGTTCTATTAACTAAAAGATTATTCATCAAATAAAAGCAGATCTAACCAAACATAAGAGTGTTTACATACCACCTTGTCCTAGGGTTGGACGCCATAAAAAGTTCAAATTAATACAAGATAAGAATTTGAGAATTCCTCAAAAAGTTAAAAAAAATTGTTATAAAAAGGTAGATCACAAAGAAGAAGAAATAATATCCGAGAAGAAAGAAGAAAGAAAGAATGATCAGATGAGACGAGAGATAAACTTCACTGAGTACATGGAGAATGATCAATTTGTTGACAACCTTGAACATTTAAACAGTCTAGAGAAAAAAGAAGTGCTTTGTCTTATAGAGAAATACAGAGAGGTATTCGTCAAACACAAATTTTATGTGGGAACTGTGAAACTCCAAGAGGCTTCTATTAAGTTAATCGAAGACAAGTATATATAGAAAAACCATATAGGTGTTCGATTCCGGATCACAAAGAAATAGAATCCCAAACTACAAAATTTTTGGAACACGATTACTACACGATTATACGACAATTATTAACGAGTGCTTGCAAATATTCTTAGAAGGAACGGACTGAAAGAATTTTGCATAAACTACATTGATGACATCTTGGTTTTTTCTGAAACATTCGACCAGCATATCAGGCATATAGAGTTGTTGATGATGGCTATTAAGAAATAAGGCTTTCGCTTGAAACTGGCCAAATGTAATTTTGCAAAAAGTTCAGTGAAATGTGTTGGTCACATCATCGAAAAAGCCGGTGTGCGACCAGGAAAAGATAACCTCGGAGCAATACGCGAATTTGAACGTCCAAAGAACAAAAGAAATGTAAGACAATTGATAGGAAAAATTAATTTTTATTATAGGTACGTAGAAGATGCTTACAAATTCTTGGAACCATTTCGTTACTTATTGAGGAAAAATGTGGAATTTAGCTGAACTAAGGAATGTGGGAAGTCATTTCAAAAGATTAAGAAATATCTCTGTCCAAGTTCGATTCTACTAATATATGATCAAAATAAAGAAATATTCATCACAGATGCAAGTGGGGACCGGTCTAGGAGTTGTTTTGAAGCAACCCCAAGACAACGGAATATTACAGCCTATTGCTTACTTCTCAAGAAAATTCAAACTGACAATCGAGAAAGAAAGCGATCTATCTCGAATATCTTGTTATTAAAGAACAGATTCTGTATTGGCAACATTGGTTAATTGGCAGAAACTTTACCGTTTTGTCATTTTCATTGATTATTTTTCAAGGGCTGTTCTTCTGCCCATGTCAAAAACCCAGCGCTCAGACGATATCATCAAACTCATAAATTCGACGGGAGTAACTGATTCCATAGAAATTATTCTCGCAGATCGATATCCGGTAATGGCATCCATAGGAGTTCAAGATTTAGAAGTTTGTAAACCCTTTTGTAAAGTCACAAGGCAAGGAGTAAGATATTTTATTCCATGATAGAATATAGGAACAATAGGAATAAATATTTGCGAATTATTGCCAAATCCTAGTGGAGAGTACTGCAAGACGTATTAATGCTATTTTACAAGCAGTAGTGAGTTATAGTCGAAATACTAATAAATATATTGAAACTGAAATGTTACATTGAAATATTACTGAAATATTACGTTGAAAACGAAATGTTAAACTGAGTCAATCAATTCTTTTTGTTACAAATAAATGAAAACGTTCATATTACGAAAAAATTTCTTACGTATCCTCTAAGCATGATAATTGTATATGTTATGTTCATTTTCATATTCGTTACTGTTTATGATAATAACACAATAATAATGTTTACACAAAAGCTGAAAGTATGGATTCACTTGAGCTGTGACTTAGCTTAGTTCTTTAGTGCATGTTATACTTACCGTCATAGCGCAAAATTTGTTTTCGAAATTCGTGCGAAAATAAGCATTTTCCAATGCGAAAAATGCCATTCTTGTTAAGTAATTACCGAAGAATCGAAATAAAATTTCTCTGTTCTGGAATTATACCGCATGATTTAAAAAAGAAAACGTTTCTTTAGGACCAATTGGCTCTAAGATAAATCTAAAAAAGAATCGTCAATACTAAACTATTAAACAATAAAAGATGCAACAGGTGCCATCTTAAAGTTTATTATTTGTATTATGTGGATTGTTTTTCGTACTGATTGAATAGAAGAAGGTTTTTGCAGAGTTGTTCGGAGTGTACAGTCCGAGGATTTAAGCGTCGCGGGTGTCACATAGAAGACACAAAAAATCGCGAAATTAATAGATCATCGGTTGTCTCCTCGCGTCGTAGTTCGAACTTTTCGCAAGTAAGGTAAAAAATTCGGACTTTAGATATGATAGTAAAATTTATTATATGAATCCAACAGAGTAACGGTTCAGAGTGTTATAACAAAAGCGTATTGAGTGCTGATTGGGGTTAGGTTATCGGTAGCAGTTTCTAAATGGGTGCTTATCTGTGACTGGTCGGTTCCGGTGTTGTATTTCAGTTCCATGGTTTTTGCAAGATTACTATTTCTTTGGAGCGGTTTCTCTCGCTAGTTTCCGTAAATTGTTTTATTCTTTTAATATTTTCATCGGTACTATTTCTAAAGCTTCTAAATTCGTGAGTTAAATTGTTCAATCAAAGTAGCAATTAGTTCGCTTTGCTTTTCGGTACTCTTGTTAGTTGGATTTAAGTTGAGAGATATGACACTTTCAACAGAAGAAGAAGCACTACCTTCAGAACGTATTTCGGCTTTACTGTTCCCATAGTGTACGAAAGCTAATTTGCCATAGGTCTTTGTTGATCCTTCTTTTGACCAAGGAGGTGACCGTGGTCCTTCGCTGTAGAATCCGTGGAGTTCCCGTTGAAGTTTCCTCTTGATGAGTTGAGTGGATCCTGAGAGGGTTTGCCAATTTTTTCACGTAGGAGACACAAGAAATCACGAAATTAACAGATCACCGGTGATCTCGCGTCGTAGTTCGAACGTTTCGTACGTAAGGCAAAAAATTCGGATTTTAGAATGTATCGAGTGCGGATTCTGGGTAGGTTTATATCAGAAGTGCCTATTCTACCACTGTCCTCTGGGTCTGGCACACCATCTAATCGTTGGCTCTGTGGCGGTGGTCCTGCAGGACGTTTAGGACATAGGGCCATCTCATTACCATATTGTGACCCTGTGCCACAATCCATGCGCCTATCCCTGAGTTGCTCTGCCCGCTACTTGTTGACGATGGAGGTTTTCGCGTCCCCTGCTCGTATAGCCTCTGTTTTCTCTTCCTCTACCGCTAGCCCGTGCTGATCAATAAAAATTTACGAAGACAATTCTGGAGCTATTGCGATATCAAAATTTGGAAACCTGACAAAAAATTCTAAGTACATTGAAGTTCATTTGCATTTTGTAAATGAATGTTATGAGAGTAAAGAAATTGACATTATAAAAGTAGATTTAGGAAATAATGCAGCTGATATTTTAACGAAGGCTCTAGGGAGAAATAAAATTGAAGAATTCGGATTACTTCTTAAAATGGTTTGATTGGTTTATAAAATGTATAAGTTATTCAAAAGGTAAAATTATCGTTTAAGCTCTACAGTAAAAATTGAAGAGGTAATTTACGATCTATGTGAATAAAACAAATTGAAAAGAAATGAATATGTAGGACAAAATTAAGGAGGTGTATTGAAATATGTAATTTTGTGCGCTACAGCGGATCAGCCGTGCAGTAGTGATACACATCTCCCCCCGGTGAGCAGGCGGCCCGAGACGTTCGGGGAGAAGATAGACAAGAGGTGTGGGAGCGATGGCGCTCTCACCTATTCACCGAAGACCACATCCGGGGCCACCGAACATTTAGATCGGTCCTGCCAAACTGGGAGGCTTGGAGGCTGCGGCGAGGGCGAGGACACAGCCTAACACACGTTAGAATTTTGTCCGGCGTGGGAGGCCCCACGTACGGCTGACGATTGGCGAAAGATTAGACCCTTTGTCAATTGTGAAAGCGATGCTGAGGTGGTGACAAGAGCTCCTCGCAGTACGCTCATATTGCGAAAGCGTAATGCTCGTAAAGGAACGAACAGAGCGGGAGAGAGTGAGAACATCCTTGCAGGGTTCCGCGCCGAAGGACGGTCCTACGCTGTCCTAGGTAGTCATAGAGGCCGACACGCCGAAGAGGATCTGGACGTCCTCAGACTTGCATGACGGCCCAGGGGATAGCATAGAGAGGGGTAGTCTCTCTTAATGTCCGAACTAACCAAGGAACGACTCCCTCAGACAGGAGAAGACGTAGGAGTGGATATTACTTGGATACTACTTCTCATAAAGCGAAATTGCGGTCACTCGATAATTCTCAACACAGGATAGCCACAGGTCGTTGTCTTGAACGTAATGACCCTATTGCGGCAAGCCTGCGTCCACGGACGCAGGCGGCACCCATGCAAATGAGTGCCGAGACAGTGCAGGTTATAATCAGCCTGATGGCCAACTTGCTGGGACCGAGCTATAAGCTGGCAGCTCCGCCTCCTCGTGGCCCCCGCTGGTAACGGTGCGGCGCGGTGCGTGCATCGCGCGGCGCCGGCTAAGCGAGCTGCCGCCTGAAAGGGTAGGTTCAACTTGTTCAATGACCCGTAAGGAGAGGGCAGGGTTTTTCCAAGTCGCGCGCCGTTCCCTGTGTGGTAGGGGTTGGGAAGTGGATAAAAAATATGAGCGAAGCCAGTATGAGTTCTATACTCCAGGTATGGCAGGGTCTACCGAAAGACGAGACTTGGCGCTCCCACTACTTGTCACTCGATAATGTCATATAGCTATGTAAGGTTGTGTGTATAAAAGTTTTTGTTGCAAATATAATAGCTTTTGCGTAATCGTCAGTCTTCTGCGTCGCTGAAATATTATTGGTAGACTTGAAATTCTGGAAATTTGGTTGTAATATTTTGAAAATGGAAATCGGCTGACTTTTTTGTGGTTGCTGGTTATACCACGAGGGAAAATACAAGAGATTTCGAAGTAATATCATAATTCTTCAGCAACGGAACATTTTGGTTTAAATAAGACTCCAGTTAAAGTTTGACAACAGCTTTACTACGTTTGTTTAACTATCCCGATAAGGGAGCTGAGCCCCTGAAAATGTATAATTTGTTTAAAAGCTTCTGACTTTGTTATTTGCAGCATTCTCTGTGAAAAATAGAAAATATGTGTAGTATCGCGGACATAAGGCCTAGACCTCATTCGTCCACAGGTAATACTTGCCATTCATACACGGGAACTCGTTCTGGTTGGATGGATACTTGCCGTTGATACTCGGATTTTCGTTGTTCGTATTCGAATTCTCGTTGTTCGTATACGAATTATCATTGTTTATGTACGAATCGTCGTTGTTCATGCATGAATTCTCGTTGTTCATGCATGAATTCTCATTGCTCTCGCCATTTGTCCCAGAATCGTTGCAATTTATCTTAAAAATCTCGTCATTTATACTCGAATTCTCGTTTTTCTCGTCGTTTGTCCCAGAATCGATTACCTCGATGGTTTCGTGATGTTTTGATTTGCGTCTCATGGTGCACCAGCGCTTTGTTTTCTGTTCTTCCTCTGGAGCTAAGTATGAACAAGGTTTCAGTGATTTTATTCTACATTATTTACGGACAGACATTTAAAAGATAACAGTTTATTAACTCTTAGAGCGCTAAGGACGCATATATGCGTTTGTCAATTTTTCCGAGCATCTACGCTGAAGTAATACTATTACGTTTGTGTGAGATAAATATAAATGCATTTCAATGTTAATACCGCGTTCGAAGAAACTGCCTTTTTTTTATTTAATATTTTGCATTCATAATTTTTCGAATTTGGGTATTTGGTAGAATTGAAACTGTCTTTGAGAGAATATTGATCTACGGACGAACTCTTGAA
>NW_025219987.1:180769-183596 GCF_014825855.1 Bombus pyrosoma
ATATATATATATATATGTCGAGTTATTATTAGAATTTTGGATGCATATCAATTCATTTGGATTTACCATCGTTTTACACAACTAAATTATATTACACGTATAAATATGACTTTTACAAAGTTTTACGATTAATAAGTTTAACGAACGCTATTAACAATATTCTTGGGTTCAAACGAATCCACGGTCAACGGGAAACTCTTTGTACAATAGATTATATCTTCTCTGAGCCACAAAATAACGTTAGCTGTGTCGCTCGGTAACTTTTAGACTGACTCCCCGAAATCAGTAAACTCTCCAAGGAGATTACAATAAAAGACTGACTGGATCTCATTTGTCAATTACATATTGATTAGGAATATCAACAAAATTCCAGGCGCCGTTACTAGGCAGTCCTGCATAGAGCCGACATTGCTCCTGGCCGGGGCTTGTTCGTTAATACAGCATGTCCCTCAATATCGGTACTTTTTCTGTCAGGTTAAAACGTTCATCCCGTGACCGTGGCTACGTTCAGCGACCAGTTGTGTCACCTCGAGCCCAAGTATTCCAAAAGAAAGGTTTGATGCCCCTACATCTCCGACATATATATATATGAAATAACAGAATAAAAATGTAATTACAGTATATTCCAGTAACATCCTCCATCTCAAATAGTATAAATGCCAATGAAGATGGTTCACAGATGCAAAAGCACAAAGACTGTTAAAAGCCATCCTGAGATATCTGCAAACAACATATTATCAAATTGTTAAGTTTTAGTTATTTATCTACTCCAATTATTCTTTTTATTCTCTGTAGATCTTATATCGAAAATTCAAATATATTTAAGCTCTTGGTTATTTAAAATAGTAGATTAAATATATTATTTTATTGTAAGTATAAATATTTAAATAATAAATAATAAATAAATATTATTTCTTTCATCAGAATTTCACAGTTAGATTCTATTGAACAATAAAATCACAAACTTAACCATTTGAGTCCCAAGCAACTCGATCGCGCTGTTTAAATTTTGTGTCGAAAGGTCCCAGTACATTTGAACGCTACGGACGACTGACGGTATTCTGTATTTCATTGTTATCTTCTCAATAATTTTTATTGCACAAAACTTGAAATATTTATAAACTATGTCATAAAAATAACAAATATGAAGAGCGCTATTCCGCTTGTTTCTCTTCGCAATCGATTAAGACAAGCGTTAGCGCGCTGTTCGGGATTTTTCGACCCCTGAGACTCAAACGGTTAAGACATTTATTGTTGCATGTTGCACAAGATAGTTAATCCATTGCCTTACGATTTAAGTTCCAACAGCGCGTGCTGTAACCAACGGCAGGGTCGGTCAGACGTCGAGCCATTTCACAGTCTGGCTGAGCGTTCAAACTTGTACAAATCGCACCGTTCTTCTGATGACTAAGGTACAACTGTAGAGGACAGGTATATATGGATGTTTGACCGTGAGATTTATTGAAGGTTATCGTTTGTTGTCGTAACCGTCGAATTTGTTTAAAATAATATATTAATGTACAGCCTATATTCGCTGAGTCGTTAGTACAAAGTATAAATCACAAAATAAAATCGCGGATAAATACTCGATAAATGCTCGTCGCGTAACTCGGTAGATAACTCGTGATAACACTTGGATCGCTCGTTGATACAGAAAGATGCTTGTAAGTACTCGTAGATACTAAACCCTTTTCGGTTGCGTCGGTTTATTTATACTGTTCCGGGTGAGGGGGGGAGAGGTCTGAAGATTCAAATTCGCCTTTGTTCGACGGTTATGCGTAGCGGCAACAATACAAGGGCAATACAAGACGAGGAGGAACGACAATAAGAAAACATAGCAAGGAGGCAAAATCTCAAAAGTTGCCATAGTTTTAGAGACAGAATAATTAAGGAAGTGCAATATAATAGAGTGGATAAGAGGGGAGGTAGATATATAAGAAGCGTAATGGGTAAACAAGATGTAAAAGCTCATCCAAAGCCGAAAGGCACGGACTAAGCAAAAATAAATAAATAAATAAATAAAAGATTTATTATCTTGAAATAATATTTCAATAATATTTTTATTACAATTTCTAAATAAACACATATTTTAAATAATTAATGTCTTGATAAAATTTACAAAAATTTAATAACCTTCAATCGTGTGGTATATTTCGAAGCATATTGGTACATGTAATGGAATTTTATATATTTTGCCCTTCCACGTTCTTTCGCTACGTTTTTTATGTTTTGTGTAAACTTTACAGGCTCTTGCTGGCCTTGATTTCGATATTGTTGGGTCTAGGTGCTTTGGAAAATAACTCCAATATTTCGCATGCAGTCTCTCTGGTAAATCTCCCATCGATAATCGTCCTCTTCGTTTATGCTCTGGTAACGGTATATTTTTTAGTAATGATTCGGCTATTTCAATTCTATATTCAGCGTAAGTCTGTTTTTTCTTAGTATTTATTTTGTTGAATAAAATGTACGAGTTGAACAAAGCAGTATCAAAGAGGTAAAAGAAAACTTTTCGGTGGTATTCTTCCATACATTTCCTCATCACAGGGAAGCATGCTAACATTTGATCTTGCCGATCAATTCCAATCATTCCTTTATTATACTCAATGACACATTTTGATTTCAAAGTACAATTGAATCAACTTTTGTCTGGTTCAGTCATTTCTGCTGTTTTACGTTTTGAAGAAAGAATATAAACGTCTCGTTTATCTTTTCATTTCAATGCCAGTATTCCATTGCAGTTCCTCATTCTATATTCACCCTTTTTTAATTTTACGTTAGAAAAATCTTTTGGCATATTATTTCTGTTGGAGCACACTGTTCCAACAAC
>NW_025219987.1:184096-187663 GCF_014825855.1 Bombus pyrosoma
TGGTAGTGATAAAATAAATTCTAGTGACAGTGCATCCAAAAGTGTTGTCAAAGAACTATCACAGTCAATATTACATAAAGGACTGTTTAAATCTTTAATTAACAGTAAAACTAATGTTGTTGGAACAGTGTGCTCCAACAGAAATAATATGCCAAAAGATTTTTCTAACGTAAAATTAAAAAAGGGTGAATATAGAATGGGAAACTGCAATGGAATACTGGCATTGAAATGAGAAGATAAACGAGACGTTTATATTCTTTCTTCAAAACATAAAACAGCAGAAATGACTGAACCAGACAAAAGTTGATTCAATTGTACTTTGAAATCAAAATGTGTCATTGAGTATAATAAAGGAATGATTGGAATTGATCGGCAAGATCAAATGTTAGCATGCTTCCCTGTGATGAGGAAATGTATGGAAGAATACCACCGAAAAGTTTTCTTTTACTTCTTTGATATTGCTTTGTTCAACTCGTACATTTTATTCAACAAAATAAATACTAAGAAAAAACAGACTTACGCTGAATATAGAATTGAAATAGCCGAATCATTACTAAAAAATATACCGTTACCAGAGCATAAACGAAGAGGACGATTATCGACGGGAGATTTACCAGAGATACTGCATGCGAAATATTGGAGTTATTTTCCAAAGCACCTAGACCCAACAATATCGAAATCAAGGCCAGCAAGAGCCTGTAAAGTTTACACAAAACATAAAAAACGTAGCGAAAGAACGTGGAAGGGCAAAATATATAAAGTTCCATTACATGTACAAATATGCTTCGAAATATACCACACGATTGAAGGTTATTAAATTTTTGTAAATTTTATCAAGACATTAATTATTTAAAATATGTGTTTATTTAGAAATTGTAATAAAAATATTATTGAAATATTATTTCAAGATAATAAATCTTTTTTTTATTTATTTATTTATTTTTGCTTATTCCGTGCCTTTCGGCTTTGGATGAGCTTTTACATCTTGTTTACCCATTACGCTTCTTATATATCTACCTCCCCTCTTATCCACTCTATTATATTGCACTTCCTTAATTATTCTGTCTCTAAAACTATGGCAACTTTTGAGATTTTGCCTCCTTGCTATGTTTTCTTATTGTCGTTCCTCCTCGTCTTGTATTGCCCTTGTATTGTTGCCGCTACGCATAACCGTCGAACAAAGGCGAATTTGAATCTTCAGACCTCTCCTCCCCTCACCCGGAACAGTATAAATAAACCGACGCAACCGAAAAGAGTTTAGTATCTACGAGTATTTACAAGCATCTTTCTGTATCAACGAGCGATCCAAGTGTTATCACGAGTTATCTACCGAGTTACGCGACGAGCATTTATCGAGTATTTATCCGCGATTTTATTTTGTGATTTATACTTTGTACTAACGACTCAGCGAATATAGGCTGTACATTAATATATTATTTCAAACAAATTCGACGGTTACGACAACAAACGATAACCTTCAACAAATCTCACGGTCAAACACCGATATATACCTGTCCTCTACAGTTGTACCTTAGTCATCAGAAGAACGGTGCGATTTGTACAAGTTTGAACGCTCAGCCAGACTGTGAAATGGCTCGACGTCTGACCGACCCTGCCGTTGGTTACAGCACGCGCTGTTGGAACTTAAATCGTAAGGCAATGGATTAACTATCTTGTGCAACATGCAACAATAAATGTCTTAACCGTTTGAGTCTCAGGGGTCGAAAAATCCCGAACAGCGCGCTAACGCTTGTCTTAATCGATTGCGAAGAGAAACAAGCGGAATAGCGCTCTTCATATTTGTTATTTTTATGACATAGTTTATAAATATTTCAAGTTTTGTTCAATAAAAATTATTGAGAAGATAACAATGAAATACAGAATACCGTCAGTCGTCCGTAGCGTTCAAATGTACTGGGACCTTTCGACACAAAATTTAAACAGCGCGATCGAGTTGCTTGGGACTCAAACGGTTAAGTTTGTGATTTTATTGTTCAATAGAATCTAACTGTGAAATTCTGATCAAAGAAATAATATTACATATTTCAAAATCTGATCCATATTATATTTATACTTATAATAAAATAATATTTTTTATCTACTATTTTAAATAACCAAGAGCTTAAATATATTTGAATTTCCGATATAAGATCTACAGAGAATAAAAAGAATAATTGGAGTAGATAAATAACTAAAACTTAACAATTTGATAATATGTTGTTTGCAGATATCTCAGGGTGGCTTTTAACAGTCTTTGTGCTTTTGCATCTGTGAACCATCTTCATTGGCATTTATACTATTTGAGATGGAGGATGTTACTGGAATATACTGTAATTACATTTTTATTCTGTTATTCCATATATATATATATATATGTAGGGGCATCAAACCTTTCTTTTGAAATACTTGGGCTCGAGGTGACACAACTGGTCGCTGAACGTAGCCACGGTCACGGGATGAACGTTTTAACCTGACAGAAAAAGTACCGATATTGAGGGACATGCTGTATTAACGAACAAGCCCCGGCCAGGAGCAATGTCGGCTCTATGCAGGACTGCCTAGTAACGGCGCCTGGAATTTTGTTGATATTCCTAATCAATATGTAATTGACAAATGAGATCCAGTCAGTATTTTATTGTAATCTCCTTGGAGAGTTTACTGATTTCGGGGAGTCAGTCTAAAAGTTACCGAGCGACACAGCTAACGTTATTTTGTGGCTCAGAGAAAATATAATCTATTGTACAAAGAGTTTCCCGTTGACCGTGGATTCGTTTGAACCCAAGAATATTGTTAATAGCGTTCGTTAAACTTATTAATCGTAAAACTTTGTAAAAGTCATATTTATACGTGTAATATAATTTAGTTGTGTAAAACGATGGTAAATCCAAATGAATTGATATGCACCCAAAATTCTAATAATAACTCGATATATATATATATATCCCACTAGTCCAGTCGAGTTACATTGAATTAAATTAAATCCATTTCGTTAAAAAAATTCTAATTATTGTTCTATCGCTTAATGTGGTCTTATTGACAATTCAGAATGAGAATTTGTTCAAGCTAAGAGATTATTTTCAACAATACACAATCAGAAGTGGTATAATATTGTAAATATTATTATTTATATGGTATATAATTGTAAAAATCAGCCTCTTCTCTTACTTATTGGCTTATATCTGGGGACTGAGTGGAGACAGAGGAAAATATTGTGTTGTAGGTGATTAAATAACCTATAAAATGAGTTGTGTTTTGTTAAGATAGCACCACCAACTGAACTGCAATTTGGATTAAAAAGTTATCATTATCACACAAGAATATCTGTATGAAAAACTAATAACTTACTACGTTAACAAATTATAACATACGTTACAAAGTTTTATTCTTTTTAAAAAAACAAATGAAATTTTAAAATTTATAATTTTGTAATAAACTTATTTCCAGGGTGGTAAGGAGGTGTTTAAGTATACTTATACTTAATTATAATTATATATATTATATACTTGATTGAATGCTGAATGAGAGGGCCATTCTTTATTGATATTCTTGGTGTTTTTATATATGTAG
>NW_025219987.1:188163-189560 GCF_014825855.1 Bombus pyrosoma
AGTATACTTATACTTAATTATAATTATATATATTATATACTTGATTGAATGCTGAATGAGAGGGCCATTCTTTATTGATATTCTTGGTGTTTTTATATATGTAGTGTACTGGGTAGTTGCTATGTCAAGGAATCAATCGATTGAAATAGGGTAGTCATCACGATAATCATGAGTATCAGGCTATTATTATAAGCTATAGATGCTTAATAAGAATGTTATGTTGCTATGACAGAGGGAACACATGGTACTCTGTTACTTCCAATTGTATTGATTTCTTTGTGACTTAAACATTCATAAACAATTGAAACATTTAATAAGATTCGCAATAGGGAAATTTTATTTTGATTCCTTAGTACTTGCCTTATAAATAAATGGGATAATTCTAGAAATAACTACTTAACAGGAATGGCATTTCTTGAATTAACAAACATTTATTATCTATTTATTAAAATATCATAAATCAATAATTTCACATATCGTTTTTTTTTAATTTTTTTTTTTATAACTCGTGAAGTCAATTTTATTTACTAAATATTGTAATAATGATAATAATGCACATGGTGAGCAAGCTAAATTATACAGTTGTATGTACAAAGAAAATTTAAAAGAAAAGTTTTTAGTATTTATATGAACAAAATGATGAGTCAATAATCGTAGCTTTTGCATAAATCATTATTCGTTGTCATAAACAATAAGGAACATGAAAAATAAACATAATATGTACAATTATCATGGTTAGAGGAAATGTAAGAAATTTTTTGACAATATAGTAGGACTACGTTTGTCCAAACGACTCGAGGAACAAGATCATTTGGATAATAAAAGTTCACTCGCTACCTCCTGCAGTTACTCTTATTATAGTAGGATAGTGGATACCGGAAGGTAGTGACTCTTCCTTTCCACATGATTACTTATGCCTTGAAAATTATTTAACTCTTATTACTATTTATTTGTATAATGGCTGCATGACATTCGTTTTGTTTCAGTTACTACAAAATAAATGTATAAATAAAATTTCAAATAAATGAAGAGGGTAATGTAGTCGATTTATAATGCTCAGGTCTGCTACGATATCTTAGCTTGATGCTTTTGCTCGGAGCGAAGTTTTGGCTTGACTTTCAACGAGCTCTTATCGAATTTTTAATAGAACATTGGATAAGTAATGATGCTGCATTATAAGTAAGAAATAAAATTATTTATATAAATTATAATAAATGCTATGAATATGAAGCCAATGCAGAACAAGTGGTGAAAACAATAAATTATAATTTAATATGTTTATATATGCTTGTGGTTTCTCTCCATGTCAAGTTGAATTGAAGTAGCAAATTTGAAATGTGCAGTATATATCTAACGTTTGGAGTAATACTCATTAAAAATATCCTCACACTAACCAG
>NW_025219987.1:190060-191773 GCF_014825855.1 Bombus pyrosoma
TATTGACTGTGATAGTTCTTTGACAACACTTTTGGATGCACTGTCACTAGAATTTATTTTATCACTACCAATGTATATTTTAAAATCATAGCAATAGCACGATTTTGACTCATAATTTATAAAACTTTATATCGAATCTTGTCCCTTCCAATGGATTAAATTGTTTGTAGGATAAACGTCCCTTATAATTCATCAATGATTCATCGGTAGCAATGTCCTCTTGTGTTGTATATACTTCTTTAAATCTTTAATTAAAAAAATTTATCGCAGGTTTTATTTTACATAATTTATCTGTGTCGTTAGCCAAATTGTTATCTGCAAAATGCAAACATCTAGTTATTTGCAGAAATCTTTTGAATGGCATCGTTTTTCTGAAAATTGGAGTTTCTATAACTGCTCTCTTAGATCAATTTATTTATATTGTTGATTTCTTAACTTCAGCCATTATTATACATAGTGCAAAATATATTTTGATTTCACTACAGTTTACAGGAAACCAAGTTTCGTCTAGTTTTAGTCTTTTATTTTCATTGTTCATTATTTGATTTGCATATCGATTCATTTCTATAACAATATTTTCCCAAAATATATTATCAAATATTATATTAAAAACATCTACTTCTTTTTTGTTTTCACCTAACTGACTCAAAGTTGTCACTTTTATACCAGAAATCCCTGTATAGTTCCAAATTTTTGGTTCATTAATTTCTTCTTTCCAAATCCATAGCTCTGATTGTTGATGATTACTGTGGTCTTCGTCGTCGGTATCATCTTCGATAACCAGTCGCTTACAACGTTCTCGTACAGAAAGTGAAATATCACTACTGTCACTATTACTATTTAAAATATCTATCAAATCACTTTTTGCGATGTTAGCAGAACTTTCAATATCCTCAACAACGCTTAACATTTGAAGTTATTTTTAGGGATACCTTTCTAATATTTTTCAAGATAATATACTACACCTCCGAATGTGTACAAAAAAAAAAGTATTTGTCGCATGTATCCCAAAGAATGTACAAAGTTTCACGTACAAGGGTTTAATGATACAATAAGGTTAATTGAAAAAACTTATAAAATGTAAACAACAATGTGATATTGTAAATAGTTACAATGTAAATATTTTTAAATGTCAGAAAATGTTAATAAATCATGCCAAAATTTCAAAATTTTTATTTTTCCTATTAAATTGGAATTGCATCACTGATTATTAAGCCTTATGCTATAACAATTAGTTTCAAAGACAAAATAGAATCATAAAATAATTACTTCTTTATTCATAATGCATTACTACAATAATCTTATTTTATTAACTGAATAATGCTTAGTAAATATTATTAAGAAAAGAAAAATGAAATTTATGAGAGTACTGTGTATGTTTTATTAACTTTCCTTTGACATTGCACTTTTTAACAATCAACATATGTATTTATAAATTAATTAAAGATTTAATTTCTATTACGTTTGCTTTAAAGGTGGAATATACTTACGAAGATAAACTCAAGGAAAACAATTCAACAGCTTTCAATAAGCTATGCTTTGTTACAAGTTGAGGTAATTGTTTACATCTTTGTGGCAACAGCAGAGAATGACAGTATTCAATCGGACTAGCATTAATTGCAATTATATCATCTTTGTCTGTATTATTTAAATTCATTATTTGTTCTTCTGACAGAAGTTTTGTAAAGTTAAAATCTTTCTCATTGAAAGGTT
>NW_025219987.1:192273-195600 GCF_014825855.1 Bombus pyrosoma
AGAGAATGACAGTATTCAATCGGACTAGCATTAATTGCAATTATATCATCTTTGTCTGTATTATTTAAATTCATTATTTGTTCTTCTGACAGAAGTTTTGTAAAGTTAAAATCTTTCTCATTGAAAGGTTGGTTCATTGAAATAATATTTTCTGGAGATCTTCTTTTATAACCGCGATCAATATTTAGCTAAAATTAATAAAAATTGTCAGTATTAAATATTTAAAAAAGTAAATATTGTTTATTATAAGATTATTAATAATAAAGAAAATGTATATAATGATTAAAACAAGTTTGTATGATATGTTTTGTCAGAGAACAATATATAATTGGATTGTTCATATAAAACCTTTATAAAAATTTGTATCATTAAATATTTTAGATGTTTAATGCCTGTGTTTAATGAATAGAAAATATCAGTACATATAAGAATCAATCTAATATAAATTACTATTTTATCTCCATCTTCTCCTTATAACGTATTTTTTTTGTGAATCTGTTTTTTGATTTTTGGATTTAATGTCTAGATTTACATAAAATATTGTCCAGTTTTTTTAACACCTTGTATATAGCACCTTAAACAATTTATTGACTTAGCAGTTTCTGGAAGTATATATGTCTCTCTAAACAACAGATGAATTTCAGTGTATTTATAATTCAAAGGGGTTTATTTACATGGTTAAGGAGATTCCCAAACTGAATTTCTCTGGTGATGAACTATTCAATAGTTTAACAAAGAGAAAGATCATACAAAAAATTTCTGCAGAAAATTGTGGCACATTATAAACATAAACTTTTTGACAATTTTCTTTTCGTAAAAGATGACAAATTTATGGAATTACAGATTATATATATGTAATGATGTAAATGCTTAGGGTAAATCGAATAATAAATCGAATAGGGTAAATATGAAATTTGATATAAGATGTTTTTTTTTGGTAAACTATCATATGGCACATCATTATATAAATATGGTTGAAGGACTCTTTTGACCTCGTTCACTGGCCATACCTTTGAAATAAAAGTAGCTTTAGATAAAAGCTGCCATTTTACTAATTTTCAATTCCTTACAATGTTTAGATATTTTGCAAATTTTTAACCACTATTTCTATGGATTAAATTACTGGAAGTCATATTCACAAGACACAAGTATTCCAAGATCTGGTTAATGACTAAATGTACAAATGAAGGTGCAACATCCCATTAGGAGATAAAGTACATTATTGGCAAACAAATACAGGTACAGGTACAAGCTTATGAGTACAGAAGTCTTCCAACAAAGTCTCAGCCATCATAAATGTCCGATGCTGAGAAGATAGACAAAACTGTGTAGGTCCAGCATGCCATAGGTAATCACATTATTGTCCAAATCAATACCAACTCATTTTGCCAACTAACACTCTGGCAATGCACATATGTTAATCCTTTTTGCAAAAAGATGTTAACGAGATGCTAGTCACAACAACTTAGTAATAGGCGATGTTTATAGCAGCGAGGTATGTTTAACCAGTTAGCTGTTTTTGATGGGTATACTCATCATGCCAAAAAATGGCAATATTTTGTGTTATGACGATTCATGTCAGTAATAAAATTAAAAAATAAAACAACCATTTCATTACAACTTAATTTTATATTATAACAGCCACACATACTCTGTATTTGGCCATTATACTTCATCGCTTACTTTTTGTGATACATTTTAGGTACATAATTTTCAAAGTTTTCAAAGAAGGCGCAATATCTAACTGATTAATCAGCAATTGTATACTCCAATGAATGTACTGTGGCAAGCAATATGATTTTTCTCAAATATTAAGTTTTCTGAATGTAAGGTTGACAGTAGCCAAAACTTTCATCATTAAACTCCTCTACTTACAAGTTTTCTAACAATGTATCATGCACCCTATGGACATTAAAGTACTGAATACTACAGTATTGCAAATTTATTTACTATGCAGAAAAAGACAATGTTATATTTATGTTTCATTTATAAATGTTATATTTATGATTGTATATATAAAGTGCTATTTATTATAAGAATAAGGTAAGAAGAGAAAAAACATTTATGTCAAAAGAGAATAAAAACTAGAGTAGAATAAAAAATGGAATAAAAAATATTGAAAAACAGACATTATATGTATACAGAGGAATTGAATCCTGAATCTTAGCATAGGACTTTAACAAATTACCATCATACTACCGCATTGTCTGTTAAATACCACAGTTGAACCACATTTTAACGTAGTAGTAAAATTTCAATCACTAATGTTTAAAAAAATATTGGATCTTTGCCCTTATAATTGAATACTTTTGCAGAGCCAGGATCTGCAAACCCATATGCAGAATTTTAACTAAATCAGTAATACAAATGTCTTGTAGTTCCCTTGTTATTTGTTAATTATGAATTTACATATATATAAATCAATATAATTATTTTTTCCTTTCATTGTGTTAAATAGAGTTATATTAACTAAATCATACTAGAGTAACTTAACACATTAGCACCGTGACTCGCATATATGTCATTCGGGTTCCTTTGCTAGAACCTGAATGATATATATATATATGAGTTCCTAAATGCTCTGATGTCAATGTGTTAAAGGATTATAAGTTCTATGAAATACAATCGGGGAAAAAGACATTATGATTCTCATAATTATAAATCATAAAACATTAAATAATTTTAGTTCATTAATAGGTGTATATTCCTAAAAGTATAATACATTGATTAATAAATAAACAATCCTGATATTGTATTAGCAATATAATAACAAATATGATATATTCATTGCTACTTCTTTAACTGTTATTTTATATATGATTTTGCACTATAAAATTAATTTATACAGCTTTACTCTTACAAAAATTCCTAGAATAAACAATATTATCTATATTATATTATTAGATATAATTACAGTTACATAATATTTATTTCATTTTTATTTTTGTAAATTGTCACTGATTTTGTAAATATTTTTGTTTTGTCTGCTTATTTTTATTTTATAAGTTATCAGCAAACTGTACTTGTGAGTATTAAAACAAAGAGATAAGCATACGTAGCAAGATTTACATGTACTTTTGTATTAATGACATTAATATACAAAACATATTTGTAATAATTAAAATTTGAACTAGAAAATTATCTTACGAATATTTATGCAAGAGATGGTAAAATTAAAGCATAGATTTACACGTAACAAGTGAACAATAAAAACATGTAAAATATTTTATCCTGTAAATTACTATATTACTTAAAAAAAATTGTAACAATTAAAAAATATTTAAAAATAAATTAAACAAATATTTACTATAATTAATTATTTAATAA
>NW_025219987.1:196100-198583 GCF_014825855.1 Bombus pyrosoma
AACTAGAAAATTATCTTACGAATATTTATGCAAGAGATGGTAAAATTAAAGCATAGATTTACACGTAACAAGTGAACAATAAAAACATGTAAAATATTTTATCCTGTAAATTACTATATTACTTAAAAAAAATTGTAACAATTAAAAAATATTTAAAAATAAATTAAACAAATATTTACTATAATTAATTATTTAATAATATTACCTGCACTAAAAAGTGATATTTGCCTTCCAATATTTTCGAATCTTGAATGTTTAATATATAACGAAACACTCCACTCTTCTGGGCTTCCATCCACTTTTTTTTTAAAACCAAATCAAAATTAGATTCCTCGTCTTTCTTAATATCTTCACTACAAACACAATTCGCTTCAGTAGAAGAATTGTAGGACATGACTGTGTCGGATTTTGTTATGTAGATTTAAATAATATGAAATCATTTAGCACAACTAACCACAGCCTATTTTAGGTATAAACCATGTGGTGATCTAAACATAACCTAGTTAATATTCTATGTAATATATGTATATATACATATGTATGTATGTACTTCTCCGCAGATTTCCTGCGAAATTAAAAGATACTGACACGATAAAAAAATTATAATGCAGTGAGTTAGAACATGCAATAGTGAATATAATACATGTAAAACAGATTTATACCATATTTAGATTAACTAGTTATATTTATTGTTTTTTTGAGTATCATAATTACTTAGATGAAGTGAGAAGTGTTGTATAATATTAAATATTTATTTTGTATCTTTTACCTTAGGTATTTTACTCTACAATATGATAATATTACATAATTTTTTTACATTAACATCTTATTAATTAGCAATCATTGCATTACTGTAATACTAGTTACAAGAAAGTTATGATACGACTTTTTTTTAAGAATTAAGGCATGATACCTTTATTATATTAGAAAATATGTTTAACCCTTTGCATTCCAAATTTTATTGCAATTTTGTTACCAGCAGCTCCTAAGGCTTTTAAGTGTTTTATTTGAAATTTACTTTAACTAAAAAATAAGACAATTTAAATAAATAAAGGAAGAAACAAATTTACTTAAATACCAGTTTTATTCACACTATTGTTGTATTTTGTAATTTTTAAGTGTATGATATATCTTGAAACAATTTTCAGGATGCAATCCTTGTTTTCTTCTGCACATTTTACAAAAAGGTGGAACTGAAAGAATGTCGAGTGGGACTCGACAAAGTAGCTCCTGAGATAAAAACTGATGTCGAGTCAAACTCGACATGGGAGTGCAAAGGGTTAATACATTAATAAAAAATTAATAATACAAAATTTAACAAAGAAGAAATTAAAAGAAGACAGTAAATTATATTTAAAATTTGTATTTCATATTGAATTTTTTTATCTCTGTTAAAAGTTTCTCATGGTGGTATTAAAGCTAGTAAGTATAAGTAAATAAAGACAATTAATTTAAAAAATTGTTATTTTAATGTTTGATCTCTGAATTAATTTTTTCATTTTGATGCTAATTTGAAATTTTATTAATTTTTAATGAAATATTGTATTAGATTTAACTTTTTGTCGAAAAATGTAAGAGAACAATTTTTTTCTATTGTAACTTTGAGAATATTTTGATTTAAATTTTCTTATACTTCCTTTTCATTGTTATTTTTACCATCTGATATTAGTTATGAAAATCATTGTTAAAGCTTGGAAACGCGCACGTCGATTACATTGTCTATTCTTTACGATACACGCACAAGGGCCGACTTCCGAGACTATGCATGCCAAACCGAATAGAACAATGGAAAACCGTAAATAAGGAAAGAGAACAAGAAGCATATGAACGCTATGTTACAAACAGCACGCCAGCGACATCCATATACCCATTCATCAAACACGCACAAATGTCGCAGGACAGTTGAATTCCTAACAATTATTTTATATTTACACTGTGGTAAATATATTTTCTATATTTCACTGTTCACTTCTTTTATTTATTTCTTTCATTTCTGAATCTTATTTGCTTTCTTTATGCTCTTCCATTTTCTAATGCAATATAGCAAAGTCTGAATATTGTCTGGTCTATGTTTATGAGTTCAAAATTAACAATTTTTTGTTACAATTCTTTTGTATCGCCAATCATGATTTACTTGCATTACTCGGTTATTTACCACATAAATTTGGAGCCTATATAAAGAATAATATAAAATTTGTAAATACGTGCGAAGTAGCTATAGTCTATATATATCTATATAATATCACAAAGGAAATTTCCTCCCTCATACATTGTGTATGTCGGGTTGGCGTTATGATTAGGGTTGGGGTTAAGGACATGAAACGAATCTTCGTTGTGATTAGACATTGTTATTATGCAATAGAGAAGATATTGACTAGTGTAAATATGATTATTACAGCTATCGACAAGTAACCGTGGTAATTAGATACTTAAGACGCTAGTGACAATGATCCTAGGTTCAATAACGAATCCGCGGTCAACGT
>NW_025219987.1:199083-207952 GCF_014825855.1 Bombus pyrosoma
GTAGTTCCATAATTCACCTATGTCCAATATTACAATTCATTTTTGACTCGTTTATCTTTACGTTTTAAAATTACGTAAAAATACCCGAGCAATAAAACCATGAAAACAAGCTTTGCAAGCTTTGCAACAGAAACAATAAATTGTTAGTCTTTTTGAAAAGGTTACCGTTTATAAAATGGACAGAGGTATAAATTCAGTTACAAAAAATCATTTATTTATAAATTATTTGCAAAAAAAAACTGTTCTCATTATTCTCATAATAAATTCTCATTTTCATTCTGCTTGCTTCTATCAACTCTTGGTCTAATATTATTTTATTAATCGAATATTATTTTTATATACAATATAATCTCGATTATACATCACATACATACATTATCCGAACGTTTAATCATTAGAATGTTGTATAATTCTCCATAGTGTATCTCATATACATATATACCTATATAGCTATATACGTATATAATCCATATAGTATTTGTTTCCCCCTATCAAAATTGTCGATGATTATATAAAATCTCGTCACATTTCAGTGCGGTATTTACATTAGAAACGCTTCGCACAATAATGACGTCAAAACGGAAACGGGTACTGTTGTCAATTGCCGAAAAATACCGTATTATTCGGATGATGAGAAAAGGTGAGACTCACAAAGCCATAGCAGAAAAGTACAATATTGCACTTACCACTGTGGGCAAAATAAAAGTACGCCAAGCAGAAATAACAGAAGAATTCCAGAACAGCTCAGCGGTTGTTAGCAGTTTCACAAAATATTTGTAAACGCCACAGGGTAAGGAATTAGACAAATTTCTTTGCCACTGGTATTTACGAAATAAAGATAAAAACATACGAGTGACAGGACCAGTGATATCCAAAAAAGCTCTGGAATTTAAGGAAAAATTACAGGGAGAATCTACTTTCACAGCCAGTGCCCGTTGGGTGTCAAAATTTAAATCACGTTACCATCTCCGTGAAAAGGATGTCGATGAACATTTTCGAATGACAAATCAAGCTGAAGCGGATATCACCAAAAATGACTTTGAAGAACTTCTGTTAAACGAGGGATACTCATTGGAGAACGTTTACAATGCCGATAATACAGGAGTAATGTGGAGAGCAGTACCAGAAGAAACTTCGATCTTCCATTGTGAGAAAACGACAACAAGCAAAAAAAGTTTCAAAGAAAAAGTTACTACATTTCTTTGTGTAAATGCCACCGGAAGTCACAGGTTGTCAATACTAATAATAGCCGGAATTGAGAAATCTCGACGTAGCAAAAATTTTAATATAGATGATCTGTCAACTATGTATAGAGCTAACACCAGGGGTTGGATGGACAGTAAAATTTTCAATGAATGGTTCGATAAATGTTTCTTAAAATCAATTACAGAAAGACAAATGAAAAAACTCTGTTGTTGCTAGATAACGCTAGCTTGGATCACGGAAGCGGGTTAGTAAGTACAAAAGATGAATTTGTTAAAATCATGTATTTTTCATTTGATGCTACATCGCTCATACAACCAATGGATCATGGAATAATCGCATGTTTCAAGCGAATGTACCGAAAAGAATTACTGAAAGCAATAATACCATTACCTTACTACCATACAGAGGACGAACTCATAATAAATCATGACAAATTAGAATTCAGGGATTGTTGTCGCATAATGCGTGATGCTTGGTTAAATGTCAACAATGCAATACTGAAAAACGCATGGAACAAGCTTTTGAAGCATGAAAGCGAAGAGAGTGCGGAAGACTTACAAATAATAGAAAGGGACATAGATGAAACATTGCAATTACTGCATGGATTACCAGGATGCGAAGGGTGTGACAGAGTAATGGGTGTGACTCTGTAATAAGCTGGTTTGAAATTGATAAAAGACATAATATCGACAGACAAGTAAATATGGCCGATATACTTAGAGATTTCATAAAGGAAAATATGGCTCCAGGCGAGAAAGAATTTACTGACAACAGCTTTGAAGAAATACTTGATGATATCTCTCGAAAAAAGAATTAGATGATTTGAGCTACAAAATGAAAATAACTCGAAGGAATTACATATATTACGACATATATATTAAAAAATACATTAAGAAATATAATATGTATTATTAATAAGAAAGGTATGGGGCGCGTAAGATCTTATGTAGCGTTTAATTGTTTCTTAGTACCATATGGTTCCAAATATATGACACTCAGTACAGAAAAAGCTGTTGTTATTCAAACATATTTATCATTATTAGTTCCGATAATCGTGGCAATAGTGTGTAGGCTTAAGTTGCAATAATTTGTAGGCATAAGTTGAAATAGATCGTAAGCATTAGTTTTAGATTAGAGGTAAGAATGTGCAAGTGCAATTATGTGTGTGTAAGTGCAATAATGTGTTGTAAAAAGCTGAAAGTTCGTCCAAAGCCGAGAAGCACGGACTAAAATAAATAATAATAATAAATAATAATATTAGTTCCGATAATCAAGGTTCCTCTGTATGTGGAAGACAAGGAAAGGCGCGAAATGGTATTCTTGTATTTACATTATCTTTGACTTTTATACCTTTAATTTGAAAAATTAGAGTTTAAGTAACTGTTAAATTAAACCTTTATAGGGAATATCGAGATGGGTCAATTAATGTATTAAACAAATATATGATCCCACAAAAGAAATAATGATGACCTTAAAATCTTATTTAAAAAATGACTTTCAGAAAAAACATTATCTACCACTGCGTGTGCTCGTCCATATAGCATAACTTTGTCCTGTATAGTTTTTATAATACAACCATTAAAAACGAAGATATTTAAATGTTCCGATTTATGTTCCCCATTCTGTACATCTAGCGGATAAAGCCGCTAGATATGTGAATAATCTGTGCAAAACTTGAATTGGAATTAAATTTATATTTATATAATTATATGATATAGAAACACATACACATACGCAAACTGGCTTCTTTTGCCTTCCTTCTTTCTCGAATTTTTTGTAATTTGTCTCATTAAAGGAAACTATAATTATAACTAATTAACTAAATATAATTATTAAGAATTTAATTATTGGGTATGGCAAACTCACCGATTTAAATGTCTGCGAAATATATTACCAAGATTTTCATTCTCAATAACTCTTCGTCGGCTTTGGTTTTCAAGTTATAAAGCAATTTGTTAGTGAAAGATTAGCATTTATTATAATTATTAACATTTATTTGTCATCTCTATTCTGATTTTTTTTTTATAAAATTATTTATTTTTGTAATTTTGCAACAAATTACAAGTTTTATCAAATTTCATTTGTATAAAGTGTAAAGGAAACATTAAATATAATGTTAAGGAAATGTTAAATACTTTAGAATTTGAATTAAAAGGAGATATAGTAGAATATAGATTAAACTTAAAAGAAGATAATTGCTGACAATTCTTTAGAAAGAATTTCAGTCACAGCTTATAATTTTGTTGTAATGTAAATATATCATCGTGTTCTGATGGCTTCCAACTATTTTTTACCTAAGACATAACTTAATTATCCTACAAAGAAACTAAAAATTATGATTATTATTAATATTTTCGAAAATCTACAAATTACTGAACATGCGCTATTAAATAAGCAGCAGCGTCAAACTAAATCATTAAACGTAAATGTTGATACAGGTGCTCGTTAAATACGTCTCTAAAATATTTACGTCTTCTTAAAAGAAAGTAACAGTTTTCTGACATAAGGTGATGTCCTGAATTAAAATATCAAAAAAATCGTTTTTTTTTATTGCTTAAATGGATAGATAAACAATCTAAGAAAATATTTACAAAGTGACAAAGGTCAATTCTAAATATTTCCAAAAATATAAAGCAGAAGAGCGTGGAGCAGGTATACGAGCACTCGCCACTCCGACTTTCTATTCAGAATTTCATACCTGAAAAAGGTTGAAGGGTTGTTCAACACAATAGTATCCAGTCGGGCCTTAATGTGTCTAATAGAAGTATAAATGTGTATGATTCATTTAGTGTACGTGGCTTTACCTACTAGTTTGTAGCATCAACGGTTAGTTTTGTTCAGATTGTAAGAATTTGTACAGATCGTAAGAATATTATGGTTTGGCCATTAGAAGGAACGTGGATTCTGTCCAAAGATGAAAGAAGCTATAATAGCAAAGCTGGATCACTATTGTTTAACTGATGAATCGCCTCAGCACGATAATTGTTCGGTTGGCGTTGAATTGTTCGGTGAATTTCGCAAAGCTGAATCCATGAATCAATTAAAATCTTTCAAGCATCCCAATCGAGTGCGGAATCTAACAATTTTTCGCTACCGCGTTTCAACCTTGAAATCACGAGCTCCGACCCCGCTGCATGGTGCGCGGCTGTCAATCTGATTATGGAGGAAAATCCTTTACAAAGCAGTGCTCCGAAAGGAAACTATAATTTCGATAACGAGCGTCGAGTCGATTTCTACTTAGTAGATGCGTCAACTGGTAGATCAAGTCACCTGGGTGAGTCGTTTCCATTTTACTCCGATTCTGGAGCCGAGTGTTCACTGATTAAAGAATCCGTGGTCTTGAGATCTTCTGGCAAAAGAACGATTGATATAGCAGCAAAGCGAGGAATAAGAAATATTTGTATTAAATGTACATCTCAAACCTTATCAATCGTATGTACTAATGGTTTTATATTATAGATAAATCCTCAGGTTCTTATCGATAATTATTTAAAATATGATATCGTGATTGACCGTGAAATTTCAAGTCCAATTTTGAACGTAATAATGCACAAAATATCCTCGCTATGTGCAAAACAAAATTAATTAACGTCTGTAATAAAACCGCTGAAAACGAAATCGATATTATTGAAGTTGACACTGACGTATACGGGAATAATAAAAGTCGATTAATTCCTCTTCTCGAAAATTCAAAGATTCATTCGTTACGGGTTTTCTACGTACTCGCGTAAATACAAGCCAGTCGGAAATACGATTAATTGGCCCTAACATCACCGTACAAAGAAGTCCTTATAGATTTAGCGAGGAAGAGCGCAGAATAGCACGTGAGAGAATAAGCGAATTAGTTCGAGCAAAATCATAAGGCCTAGTAATTCACCGTTTGCGAGCCCTATGCTACTCGTGGAGAAGAAAGATTCCTCAGATAGATTATGTGTAGATTTTCGAGGATTAAATGAAGATACGCGGATCGGTATCCTCTACCTCTTATTGCGGATCAAATCGCGAGGTTGCAAAAAGCGAGATATTTTATTCATTTTTGATTCTACGGAGTATACAACATTTGTTACCCCCGACGGGCAATACGAGTATATAACGATGCCGTGTGGATTGAAAAAAATGTACCGTCCGTTTTTCATAAGGCCATTCTCAATGCCTTAGACGACCTCGCCTACTCGTACGTCATTGTTTACTGGATAACGTCCTAATTACTGCTGACTCGATAGATCAAGCCATAGAAAGATTGGACACGGTTTAAATACCTACGTAAAAGCCAGATTCTCTTTTAATTTTTCCAAATGCTCTTTTCTAAAGACATTGATACTGTATCTTGGGATATGTGATTCATAACGGAGAAGTTCGTCCCAACCCCGGTAAAATACACGCATTGAATTCTTTACCTGCGCTAACGACCGTCACACAGCTCAGGCAATTCATAGGTTTAGCCTCCTACTTCCGAAAATTCGTCCCTAAATTTTCACAGGTAATGAAACCCCTGTATGCATTTACTTTCGGCAACAAAAACATAACTTGGACAGATAGGCATAAAAAAATAAGGCGAAAAGTAATTTCTGTTCTGACTGACGAGCCGGCGTTAATGATGTTCGACCCCAATTATCCGATAGAAATACACACTGACGCTAGTCCGGATGGATATAGGGCTATTTTAATGAATAAGATTGACGGTAAAACAGAGTAGTAGAATACTGTAGTAAGAAAACTAGTCCCGCGGAATCCAAGAATCATCCGTACGAACGAGAGACGTTAGCAGTTGTAAACGCCGTTAAACGTTTTCGCCACTATCTACATGGACGAGAACTTCTTGTTATCGACTGTAATTCTTCGTAGGCATCTAGCAATAAAGTGAATTTAAATGACAGAGTTTACAGGTAGTGGGCTCACTTACGAACATTTAATTTTGATATTATGTATCGAGAAAGCAAACAAATGGTCCACGTAGATTTCTTCTAGCGGAATCCCATAGACGTGGATCACAGTATAACTAACGAAATCGCAGATAAAGAAATTAATCTGGTCGATATCTCAGGAGATTAGCTATTAGCGGAACGACGTCGCGATCTCCCAAATTCCCTAAATCGCTAATAAATTACAAAACGATGTGCTTGCGGAAGGCGTCGCAAATACGTACGAATTACGATCCGATACCTTTTACTGTAGAATACGAAGAAAAGGCAGAACTCTCTGCTTGCTCAGTGTCCCGATAGGTTTTAGGTGGTCCGTTATTAACCATGTGCATCAATCAATTATGCACTTGGGTTTCGATAAAACGCTCGAGAAGCTGTACGAGTATTACTGGTTCGAAGGAATGGCGAAGTATGCTCGTAAATTCGTAGAGAACTGTCATGCTTGTCAAGTTTTAAAGGCAAGTTCAGTTAAAACACAAGCTGAATTACATCCTATACCTAAGACCAGCATATCTTGGCATACATGAACGTAACGGGCAAACTAAGCGGTAAAAGTGATTTGAAAGAATATGTTATCATTTTGGTCGATGCTTTCACTAAATTCGCGTACTTGCATCATACTCGTAAAATAGATTACCTTACTACCATTAAAGCGCTTAAGTCCGCTATATTTTTATTCGTCAGTCCCTGCCGGATAATAGCAGATCAAGGAAGATGTTTTACGGGCGAAGAATTCCAAGATTTTGTCAAAGTAAAAATTATTAAACTCCACTTGATAGCAACCGGTGCTAGTAGAGCTAATGGGCAGGTAGAGCGTATTATCGGCACGCTGAAGAACATGTGTACAACAATAGAAATGACCCGGTGGTCACGACAAGACGCGATTGGGGAAATACAATTGTCCTTGAATTGCACCACCAACCGCGTGACTAAGTCGAGTTCGTTAGAATTACTAACCAGTAAAACAGTAAGACCATACGGTTTATTGCTACCCGACAATATTGGAGGAAGAGAAGTAGATATCTCCGATGTAAGACAGCAGGCAATAGAGGATATATAGAATAACGCTAAGTATGATAAAGATAGATCTGACAAAACTAAAGTTATAATGGTTAGGTTTAATCTCGGTGATTTTGTATTACGAAAAAAAAAATGAGGAAAGAAATCAAACCAAATTAGATCAAAATTCCGAGGTCCATTTGTAATAGCAGAAATTTTGGAAGGAGACAGGTATAGCTTAAAAACATTAGACGGTAAACGATCGTACATATAAAGTCATGATAGATTGAAAAAAAATGCCAGATAATTGTATTCCTAATGAGTTGGATGTCTGTACTGATGGCAACAACAATGACCATGACGATGTGAGTACACCGGTCTCAGAGGATCATTAACACTATGTTAAATGCTGTGGTCATAGTAATACACCCAGTGTAGCGTCTGGCGCTTTCGTATTACGCCCAGTGTGGCGTCTGGCGCATTCGTAATACACCCAGCATGATAGTGCGATCCAACAAACTGAGATTCATTCGTGTACGAAATCGAAAATGATCTGTCGTGTCATTACTGTCTGACTGGTGATTCACAGAATGCAACTAGCACCCTGAATACTAATCGCAACGTTCCTGATTTCTGTTTTCTTGTACTCTGTTATTGAACATCCGAGCGAAATTTCTGTTGTTGAACTGAACCCTTGGGTTATTGGGACATTTAGTTAAATTGTAAATAATGTTAGTTGTATCGAGTCTAACATCAGAAAACTCAATATTTTAGTTACACTCGAGGACGCGTGATAGTCAGAATGGCCGTGTCGGAGATGAAAGAACACCGGAGCCTCTCTGCGGAACTTGGGGAAAATCCCGTAATATTGTAATCCAGATTTTACCATAGCCATAATTAAGCAATTGTCATTCAATCCGATTGTGTTTATTCGAGATTTGTAACAATGAGCTTGGGCTCGAGGCAACAATCAGTCGCCAACGTAGCCGCGATCAAGGGATAAACGTTTACCTAAACAAAGGCATATAGTAACCGTATAGCTGTTCTTGAAAAAATATAGCAGCGACACGCGATAGTAAATACTCCAACGGATTTTGTCCCGTGGCTGGCTACATTCTTTGGACAAGGTGACCAGATGTCGATATTTTCGGCTAGCCTAAGAACCCACTATAAATCTTAGAATGTTTAGCTGAGGTTCTTCAAACTGACAAATAGTCTTAGTTTTAGCAGCCCCTAAATCTGTCACCTACTGCGGAGAGATACGAGAAATCTCTCTCTCTCTCTCAAAGGTGGTTAGCATCTTTTTCTAACCACCGATATGGAAATTGACCAATTAACAGCAATGTCAATTTCCCTCACCTTCCGAACGAAGGCATCGCTTCACGAATCCGTTGATCTCGTGCCCTTAGACACACCCCATCATAGTTTTCCTCTGTGGCATCATCGCGACGGAAAGTCATTCTCTTGTGCGATCTCACCGACGAGAAAGAATAACGTCTTTACAAATCGGACTTAGAGTTTGTGAGAACATACATCTATTATCACGTTGACCGCGGATTCGTTATTGAACCTAGGATCATTGTCACTAGCGTCTTAAGTATCTAATTACCACGGTTACTTGTCGATAGCTGTAATAATCATATTTACACTAGTCAATATCTTCTCTATTGCATAATAACAATGTCTAATCACAACGAAGATTCGTTTCATGTCCTTAACCCCAACCCTAATCATAACGCCAA
>NW_025219987.1:208452-209554 GCF_014825855.1 Bombus pyrosoma
TATACGTTATATCGTAATGCTACATAACGTTATACGTTATATCGTAATACCACATAACGTTATAAGTTATATCGTATTGCTATATGACGATATACGTTATATCCTAATACTACATTACCTTCTACGTCATATCGTAACACCACATAACATTATACGTTGTAACGTAATACTACATAACGTTATACGTCATATCGTAATACCACATAACGTTATACGTTATATCGTAATACCACATAACGTCATACGTTATATCGTAATACCACATATCGTTATACGTTATATCGTAATAGCACATTACGTTATATGATTTATCGTAATACCACATAACGTTATACGTTATATCGTAATACCACATAACTCTATACCTTATTTCATAATACCACGTAGCGTTATACAATATAACATAATACTATATAACGTTTTACGTTATAACGTAATACTATATAACTTTATACGTCATAACGTTATATCAGATAACTTTATACGTTATATCGTAATACCACATAACGTTATACGTTATATCGTAATACCACATAACGTTATACGTCATATCGTAATAGCACATAACGTTATACCTTAATTCATAATACCACGTAGCGTTATACTATAAAACATAATACTATATAACGTTACACGTTATAACGTAATACTATATAACGTTATACGTTATATCGTAATACCACATAACGTTATACGTTATGTCGTAATACCACATACTGTTATACGTCATATCGTAATATCACATATCGCTATACGTCATATCGTAATACCACATAACGTTATACGTTATAGTGTAATACTATATAACGTTATACGTCATATCGTGACACCACATAACGTTATACGCTATATCGTAGCACCACATGACGTTATACGTCAGATCGTAATACCACATAACGTTACACGTTATATAGTAATACAACATGTCGTTATACCTTATTTCAAAATACCACGTAGCGTTATACGATCAAATATAATATTATATAAAGTTATACGTCATATCGTAACACCTCATAACGTTATACGTTAGATCGTAATAACACTTAACGTTATACGTCATATCGTAACACCAAATAACGTTATACCTTATATCGTAATACCA
>NW_025219987.1:210054-211628 GCF_014825855.1 Bombus pyrosoma
TTCGACAGACTAAACAGAGAGAAACTGGAGGAGAAAATGAAAAAGATGGATGTCAGCGAAAACCTAACGGCAATGATGACATTCCTCGGCATTTTCAAGTATTTTCGACTTTAGGTACGGGGTTCAGATAATACAAGGTACAAAAGAAATATAAATTTATCGAGTTAAATCTGCAAAGGAAATTGAGCGATTCAGTAGGTAAAAGGATTTGAAACCAATAAATCTTTAGTCAAATATTTAGTTTCATTAGTTGCATTGCATATTTTTTGCATTCCATGTTCTTTCTTGAAATACAAATATAAAGATAAACATCAGCAAAGTATCTACTCTGTTATCCGAAAATTCGAAAATTCTTATTCGTACTCTTGTCCTTCAATTAGTCCGTATAACCGTTCTATAAACGTTCTACTGTATTATAAAGAACAATTTGTACAAAAAAGGTGCTGACATATTAGGATTTCGAAACGCATTTTATTCCCAATAAGGTCATGATCCAATGTACAAGGTAACGTATAATGCGTCAATGACGTCTACATGCAGACTTACCAAACAATAGCTACTCTTTCACAATCACATAAATGAACACGTATGATAGGAACTTGGAAAATAGATGCACCAATATCGTACATCATTGAAATAATATCTCAAGAAATCTTTAAAAAGAGAACAATGTATTTCTTTTTCAATGAAAAATGTATAACAATATGTACCAAATAGATTACAAGATGTTATTGGATAAAAAAGAGATCTAAGGAGATAATTTTAACAGTAATATTACTTAATGATAGTATACGCATATTTCTATTTTGGGAAAATATTATTGTTATATCATGAATTTTTTATTAATTTTTATTTCTGTGTATTCAGTACTGTTTATATATATAGTTGGCCACATAAGTATTCGGCCACCTGTCACACTCGCTGTACATATACAGTGACTCGCAAAGAATACATTCGTATTCTTGTTATAAAAAACTTTTATCTGAAGATTGTACATATTTTAACATTTTGATATTTCACTGGCAGTATAATAAGACACGACTGCCAAGACTATATTTTGCAAAATTTCAACCCAATCTGAAAATATACATAGCAGTTGAAGGATATTTACTGCAAATTTATTTTTGGGAAAAAAATTATACTGATATGTAAATATAAATAATTTTGTAAGAAAATGCATTTTTAACTTCTTAGGTAAATTGAATACACAAAATTCGGTAGATATATAATAAACTTCCCGTTTATTTTCCTTTATTCACCTCTAAAATAATGTAGCTAAAGTTTTGAGCAAAACATATGTCAAGTATAAAGAAATTAATTTAATAAATACAGTTAGTACAGATATACAATTAAATTTGATCATACGTTGACGATGTAAGATAATGTTGACAAACAGATCAGTACGTACATATTTGTGTCGACGATTATGAAAATAATCCAAGTCGAGAATCTAAAAAAAGAAAGGAGCTTATCATTTATTTTACGTCGCGTCTATTTACATCACAATAATTTGAAACCATCTTTGCAAAGTAACAGTAATCGAAACGTATCATTAAACATAATTCGGTTCATGC
>NW_025219987.1:212128-215898 GCF_014825855.1 Bombus pyrosoma
CGCATGATCGACTTTAGTTGTCTGTTCGGTTTTTTTCATTTTGCTTGTACAATGGACAACTTCGAAGTCTTTCGATTCACTTCGGTTCGTGTCACTTTGATTTTCATCGCTAGTGGACTATCGTTGCACGGAGATTTAGCGTTATCCAACAAACTCAATGAGCTGGAGTCGATGTGCTTTCGAGACATTAACAGTATCTTTTGTAAATTCTGCAGCTCCACTGCTTGCGATAGTAGCAGTGTCTCTCCCGACCTTGCCAACAGCCTTTCGTCCGGTATCTTCGAGAGTTCACTGCTCAGGGGTATGATCAAGGACGTACGTTCATCTTTGAAATTTCCGCTCAAAGATACTAAGGAACTCTTCGACGTTCCACCGTCGCGACTTTCGGGAGAGATCTCCCTTTTCCGCTTTAGCAGCACTTTTTCTCTTTTCTTCTTGTCATTATCAGTTATTGTTTACCTGAAATTATTCCCAATTAATAGCAACACTATCTCTACTTTTATAAAGTACAGTATATAATAAAATAACCAATTTACTGCTATTAAAATTAATTAGAAAGTTACACTATCATTTATGACTAATTAAAGTTTTGAATATAAAAAAGTTAATATAGAAACTAAATATAACAAACTTTTAATATATATTAGGCTGTCCGAAAAGTTTCTTTCGTTTTATAAGGAAATAATAGATGCACAATGTTATTTATTTTATATTAGTTTATTGAATTATGCACAAACACCATAATAGAAATGACAGAATATGACAGAATGAATCATACCTAATTCAATAAAATGAAATAAAACAGAAATTGTTGTTCATCTATTATCACCTTATGAAACGAGAGAAACTTTTCGGACAACCTAATACCTTTAATTTGTTCTTTGTATAATCAGTATGTGAAATCGTTAAATAAAATCATTATCGAAAAATATAATTGACCACAAATAATTTTTAGACTTGCTTGTTTTTTAAGTAGTGAACATTAGTTCTCGATATTACACGCGCGCGGTTGACAAAGTGTTAACGTCTCTACAACGCTTCGTCTGTAATAATTGCGAAAAACTACACGCCTCCTCAGAGGGTATACTTACATTGTTAAACTGCAATGCGATGTGCCCGTACTCTTGACATGTGAAACATCTAGCACCTTTGCTTTTTGTTGGACATTTCGCACTTGGATGATCTTTGTTTCCGCGCAGAAAACACCGTCGCACCGGTTTCTATGCAGCTCTGTGGCGAGTCGTCCTCTCGGATTTTTCTTCAACCCGCTTGCTTTTCGTCTTCGTGTTTTACTTCGTGGCCTCACACACGGCGAACTTCTCTTTTAATTGGCGAATATCCTTGGCGTCATACAGTATTATTTTGTCGGTCTCCTCGTCACGAATTCCGTCGATGATATATTTTATCACGACTGAACTCTCCATATTCACTTGCTTAGGTATGTCCAACTATTGGTATGTCTCTGTGTCCTTGGTTCGATACGACAGTCCCTTATACACCTTGTGCGCGTCTACTTCTTGCGCAAATTCGGTACTCAACATTTCCTTCGTTATTTTTCAACTTTTAAAGCACATTTCATATTCGACGAATAGTTTTGCCGAACGCGTAAAAGTCACTTTGCGCATATTACTCGTTGCACGTCAATTCAGCCACAAAGGTCGCACATTTCCTCAAATTCCAGCGACCAGCTTTGCACATTGACGTTGTTACCAGCTCTGAATATCGAGACGAGTACGTTCCTGGTGTCGACTCTGACGTGTGTTACAAACACGTTGCGCTCTCCGTCCTTCGTCTTCTTCGTCTTCTTCGTCCATGCTCGATTTTCAAGGCAATGAAAGCTCTTACATGCTCTTACAGTTCTTTCTTCTTACCAACTGTTTTTTATCTTCGTTTCTGGAATTCATCTTTGACTTCGCAACTTTCACTGTTTCCGCTGTTATCGACTTGATGTCAACTCAGTTGCAAAATTACAACACGAATAGTTAAATTAGTAAACACGATCTGTTTTCTGTTTTGTTCAATGCCAGCACGAGGTCCCAGAATTATATGAGACTTTATTTATTATATAAATTTATTTATAATGATTGAAACTCATGACCAACAACTCACAACTCGACAACTACTGAGGAAACACGCAACTGCAACTGCTGGCAACTTACTCGTAACTGACCATTCTCTCTACCGAAACGGCCTTTTATACCAAAGTTTTCGGTATTACCACAACCCACCTGCATAATACAACTATTAAGGACCCAAGACGGTCAGATATACCTTTACAATTAGTCGCTGTTCCAAAGAGCATATGACACATTCAAATGTACCTATAGCCCATTGAAATTTTTCCACTAATTTTCCCAAACAGTAACGAACTGTGCAAACATACTTACTCGGACCCACAATAATCCCAATGAACTGTAATTAGCAGGGTCTAAAATCCTCTTTATTGCGACCAAATTTACTGCCGTCCTTAGATTTAGATTCTTTCTTACTGCAGATGAATTTAATTTATACAATTTATGCATGCTTCAAGTCGAGACAGTAAAAAATTTTCAATAAAAAAAAATTCCTCCGTCAATGTCAATTTTTTATGTAGAATAGAAACTAATTTTTACTGTTTTACACAAATCTGGTTTCAAAGCTGGGAATTATCAAAATTGCTCGTGACTATACACAAGCGTGCATAGATATTAGGGCACTTCCAAATTATTGCAGGTAGATAAAATATATTTGAAATGAAGCTCTATAATGTAACATTCGCCTCTGATCTTATCTCGGTAAACCACGTGCGATTAGTCGATATCGTCCAAAACAATAGTTGATATCCATTAGTGTAAATAAAAAGCAAAACACAATTGCAGATGAATGAAAATTACTTGCATGAAAACAGCTAAGGTTAGTGACTGTAAGCATACATATCTATGATATGATATGTTGAGAGTTTAGAATGCAATATGCGTTTATTCAGTTACATTCTATTAGTTTATATAGATTTTATCGAGTGTTAGCTATTTATTAGTAATACATGTAGGACCTGTTTGGCAAAAGTATATTTTCCTCGTTCCAGTTTCAATTTGGCCGTATATTTGATATCAGTTACGACGAGAATTAAAGAATTAAGAAATATATAATGTTGAAAATATATTAATTATATAAACGTTTTGTTTATGTTGCAGCGAGTGTCCACATACTTGTGCATATAATAGTGTATATAATTTGCTAACGTACTGGATTTAAGTAGCGATCGGGCAATCGCTTATGCCTCATTGATGTTTTCCTAGCTACCCGCGCATGGGTTCCTATTGTCCTAAATATAGTGATTTATGACAACTGGTCGATACCACAGAAAGGTACTAAATTGAGTTTTCGAAACAGGATTCTCCTAAGTATTGCCCTCGAATAAAATAGAGAATAACATCGAAATTAACATAAATTTTTATTTTCAAGATATCTGTATGTCGGAGATGAAGGAACACCGGAGCCTTCCTTTGGAACCTTGGGAAAATCCCGTAATATTGTAATTTAGATTTTACCGTAGCCGTAATTAAACGATTGTCATTCTACCTGAGTGTATTTATTTGGGATCCATGACAATGAGCTTGGGATCGAGGCGACAACCAGTCGCCAACGTAGCCGCGGTCAAGGGATGAACGTTTGTTTAACAAAGACCTTATTCGCCGGGTTAGATGGTCGCCAGATGCCGATGCGTTTCCGCAGTGCATGTTCAGCTAGCCTGAGGACCCGTTGTAAATCTTAAGATTTAGTTAATTACA
>NW_025219987.1:216398-218880 GCF_014825855.1 Bombus pyrosoma
CGTCAATTTCACCAACACCAGCGAACATCATGGTACGTCGGGGGATAAATTAATACTATGAAATTGTTCGTGGGGAAATCCGAGAACCTGTAGGCAGATTATAGATAGATGTAGGCGTTGAGGTCAGAGGAAGGTTATATAGATTTTTAAAAATAAGATTATATTTTTCCATGCATTGATCGAAGTAGTTTGCTATTTCTTCTAAAGAAATATTAGCCTGTTTTGTCGGAATACTATTACCTTCTTTTAAGGAGGAGTAAATATTTTAGAGACGTATGTTAACGAGTACCTGTATAAACATTTACGTTTAATGATTTAGTTTAACGCTACTGCACATTTAATAGCGTATATTCGGTAATTCGTAAATCTCCGGAAATAACAATTACAGTAATTAATAGTAATTACAATTACAGTTTCCTTTTCGTTTAATAAGATAAATTATAAAAAATACGAGAAAGAATAGAGCCAGTCTGTTTATACATATTTGTTTCTATATCATATAATTTTAGAAATATAAATTTAATATAAATTAATATAAATCTCACTGTGAAAGATCAAAGTTGTTTCTGGTACTGCTCTGCACAATAGTCTTGTGTTATCGGCATTGTAAACGTTCTCCAATGCGAATGCCTCGTTTTGCCATCATAGTTTGGAACATTTCGAATGTAAATACCGCTTTGAAATGTTATCACGAGATTTTATTTCGATAGTTATCGTCGTCGACTATTTTGGTAGGTGGAAACAAGTACTATGTGGATTATATACCTATATAGCTATACAAATTTTGTATAGGTATATACGTATGTAATGTATTTTGTATTTTTTTTTCGACCTATTAAAATTCTCGACGACGGTAACTGTCGAAACTAAATCTTGTTACGTCATTTTATTGCGGTATGTACATTCGAAACGTTCCAAACCATAATGCCGAAAAGATGAAAGCGGGTTGGCAATTGACAAAAAATATGAATCCCTTCAAATGCAACGTACAAAAGCATAGCAAAATTTCCGGAACTCAATAAAGCTACAGCGGACTTCTTCAAAGCTAATTTTAACAAATTTCCGCAAAACGATGTGTTCGCATTGGAGAACTTTTACGATGCCTATAACACAAGATTAAACAATGGAGAGCAGTGCCAGAAAGAACTTTGATCTTTTGCAGTGAGATGTCGACAGCAAACCAAAAAATATGCAAGGATCGTGTTACCACATTTCTTTGTGCAAATGCTACCGGATGTCACAAGTTGCCGGTATTAATAATTGGCACAGTTTATGAAACCTTCATACTTCGATACTTTCAATATAAACGATCTGTCAATTATCTACAAAGCTAGCACCAAGCCTTTGATGGACAGTAACATTTTCAATGAATGGTTCGATACATGATTCTTAAAATCGTGGCTCGGATCACGAAAACAGGATAATAAGTACAAAAGATGAATTTGTTAAAATTATGTACTTTCAATTTTACGCTCCACCGCTCGTGCAACCTATGGATCGTGGAATAATCGCATGAATCAAACGATTATTATAAGAATAACAAGAATTATTTTATTTGCAAATAGTTTATAGATAAATGGTTTTTTGTAACTGAATTTATACCTCTGTCCATTCTATAAACGGTAACCTTTTCAAGAAGACTAGCAATTCACTGTTTCTGCAAATATCTTTTCATGATTTTATTTTTCGAGTATTTTTACGTAATTTTGTAAGAGCAAAAGTTAATGATTGTAACTAAAAAGATAAACGAGTCAAAAATGAATTGTAATATTGGACATAGGTGAATTATGGAACTGCATGTATCATCATGTTTTACCATTAATATCAAATAACTAATTTGAAAACAGTCTTTCCATAGAAAATTCAACGTAGATTATATTTATGAAATTTGAATTCGTGAAAACAAAGAATTTCATACTTCTCACATAAAATGATCCATACAAGTGTCAGTTTGATTCATTTTAGAGGTTTCGATCCACCTTCTCGTAGTGAATAATTCCATCTTCGTAATTTAGACTTTTAATTTAATCGTTGATCTGACGATTTTCATTAATAAAGTATTTAGGATGCGGTTAAAAACTCATTTACGTAAAACTTTTGTACATTGATCTCTCTAACTGTATGTATCGTCCATATAACAAATGTGTAAGTGGCATAATTTTACAATTAGTCGCTGTTATGATGTAAAGATTGTTGTATATGTATGAATATGTATGTATATCGATGATTATGAAAGTAGTTTAAGTCACATATTTTTTGTATCAAGGTAGTTACAACTTCGATGCATGAACCGAATTATGTTTAATGATACGTTTCGATTACTGTTACTTTGCAAAGATGGTTTCAAATTATTGTGATGTAAATAGACGCGACGTAAAATAAATGATAAGCTCCTTTCTTTTTTTAGATTCTCGACTTGGATTATTTTCATAATCGTCGACACAAATATGTACGTACTGATCTGTTTGTCAACATTATCTTA
>NW_025219987.1:219380-220405 GCF_014825855.1 Bombus pyrosoma
AGGGCTGGTAAATCTACCAACCTATTTATATAATATCTTTCACCTTTTGTTGCAATTTTAATTGTTGGTATCTGCTGCTGCATTGCTGGGTTTCCCCTCACTATCACTAATCATTAATTTTATTTAACTCTGAAATATTTCTCTGATTCACTACACCGGAGCACACGTCTGTTTGCCTCGGTTGCCCGGGCAGAACTGACTCCAAACGTTAGATATATATTGCACATTTCAAATTTGCTACTTCAATTCAACTTGACATGGAGAGAAACCACAAGCATATATAAACTTATTAAATTATAATTTATTGTTTTCACCACTTGTTCTGCATTGGCTTCATATTCATAGCATTTATTATAATTTATATAAATAATTTTATTTCTTACGTATAATGCAGCATCATTATTTATCCAATGTTCTATTAAAAATTCGATAAGAGCTCGTTGAAAGTCAAGCCAAAACTTCGCTCCGAGCAAAAGCATCAAGCTAAGTATCGTGGCAGACCTGAGCATTATAAATCGACTACATTACCCTCTTCATTTATTTGAAATTTTATTTATACATTTATTTTGTAGTAACTGAAACAAAACGAATGTCATGCAGCCGTTATACAAATAAATAGTAATAAGAGTTAAATAATTTTCAAGGCATAAGTAATCATGTGGAAAGGAAGAGTCACTACCTTCCGGTATCCACTATCCCACTATAATAAGAGTAGCTGCTGGAGGTAGCGAGTGAACTTTTATTATCCAAATGATCTTGTTCCACGAGTCGTTTGGACAAACGTAGTCCTACTATATTGTCAAAAAATTTCTTACATTTCCTCTAACCATGATAATTGTACATATTATGTTTATTTTTCATGTTCCTTATTGTTTATGACAACGAATAATGATTTATGCAAAAGCTACGATTATTGACTCATCATTTTGTTCATATAAATACTAAAAACTTTTCTTTTAAATTTTCTTTGTACATACAACTGTATAATTTAGCTTGCTCACCGTGTGCATTATTATCATTATTAC
>NW_025219987.1:220905-222075 GCF_014825855.1 Bombus pyrosoma
ATACGTTATAACGTAATACAACATAACGTTATACGTTTTAACATAATGCTACATAACGTTATACGTTATAACGTAATGCTACATAACGTTATACGCTATATCGTAATACCACATAACGTTATACGTTAAAAAGTAATACTACATAACGTTATACGCTACATCGTAATACCACATAACGATATACGTTAAAAAGTAATACTACATAACGTTATACGTTATAACGCAATACTATATAACGTTATACGTTATAACGTAATTTCATATAACGTTATAAGTTATAACGTAATACTATATAACGTTAAACGTTATAACGTAATAGTATATAACATTATACGTTATAACGTAATGCTACATTACGTTATATGTTATATTGTAATACTACATAACGTTATACGTTATATCGTAATACCACATAACGTTATACGTTAAAACGTATTACCATATAACGTTATACGTTATAACGGAATACAACATAACGTTATACGCTATATCGTAATACCACATAACGTTATACGTTATAACGCAATGCTACATTACGTTATATGTTATATCGTAATACTACATAACGCTATACGTCATATCGTAAAACTACGTAACGTTATACGTTTTAACATAATGCTACGTAACGTTATACGTTATAACGTAATACTACATAACGTTATACGCTATATCGTAATACCACATAACGTTATACGTTAAAAAGTAATACTACATAACGTTATACGCTATATCGTAATACCACATAACGATATACGTTAAATAGTAATACTACATAACGTTATACGTTACAACGTAATGCTACATAACGTTATACGTTTTATCGTAATGCTACATAACGTTATACGTTATAACGTATAACCATATAACGTTATACGTTATAACGTAATACTATATAACGTTATATGTGATACCGTAATACTACATTACGTTATACGTTAAAACGTAATACTATCTAGCGTTATATGTTATAACGTAATACTACATAACGTTATACGTTATAACGTATAACCATATAACGTTATACGTTATAACGTAATACAATATAACGTTATATGTGATATCGTAATACTACATTACGTTATACGTTAAAACGTATAACCATATAACGTTATACGTTATAACATAATACTATATAACGTTATACGTTATATCGTAATACTACATTACGTT
>NW_025219987.1:222575-225077 GCF_014825855.1 Bombus pyrosoma
GGATCGTAGATGTATGATCTCACAAAATCTAAGTCCGGATCGTGAAGACGGTACTCTGTTCGTTAGTAAAGTCGCAAACAGGAATCCCTCTTCGTCTCGATGGTGCCACCGAGGAAAACTATGACGGGGTGTCCCCGAGGGCATGAGGTCATCGGATTCGTGGAGCTATGCCTTCGTTCAGAGGGTGAGGGAAATTGACATCTGGAAACCATCTTACCCGGAGGACAGGGTCTGCGTGTGGCGAGCCACGAGACAGAGACCGTTGAAATGTCTATTGTCAAGTATCGCTGCAACTATTTCTTTTAAGGAGAGCTATACTGTTACTCTATACCTTTGTTAAACAAACGTTCATCCCTTGACCGCGGCTACGTTGGCGACTGGTTGTCGCCTCGAGCCCAAGCTCACCGTCACGAATCTCAAACAAGCACAATCGGGTTGAATGACAATTGTTCAACTACGGCTATGGCAGAATCTAGATTACAACATCACGGGACCCTCCCAAAGTTCCAAAGGAGGGCATACATGTATATATTTATTTATTTATTATTGTATATAGAAATATATGAAACATATCTATCTATCTATCGAACGAAAAATTTTACAAAAGGAATGCATGGATTATTTATACAAGTTATACAATAACAGGGAAGATTATAAGAAGGATAGGAAAGACAAATAGAAAACGAAGCAGATTAAGATAAAAAGAAACTATAAAATGTATCATAAAGAAACGTTACATCACTAGAGGAAGTAGTGAAATTTAAGATAAGTGTTCCTGGAGTAAATGTATTCTTTTCGAAATGAAACGCGTTTCCAATGAAACAATTGCAGAAGTATTATAAAGTAGCTCGTATAATAGTTCGTGTGAAAGAAGGCGAAGAAAAAATGGGAAAGTATTTAAAATGCAACGGAAGACACCGTAAATATTCTACATTTGCTAATAAATGAAAATGATTTAGCAAATTTTAAATTGTAATGAACAAATTTTAATAAATAATAGGTAATAGTTTAATAGACTTTCGGTTCGGTGCGAGGCAAGGGTAACACGTGGACGGGGAGCTCGGTAGAAAAAGTGAAGTGTGAGAGGAAAAAGGAAAGGAAAGCGCGAAGTGACACGAAGAGAGGAAAATAAAGTGGGAACACACGAGGAGGAAATAAGGAAAAGTGAAAAGAAGACAAAACAAGGGCGATCTACAAGTAAAAAAAAAACCAAAAGAAAGAAGAGGTTAGGCAGACAGAGGCGAGGCAGAAAGTTGGGCAAAGAAGCAACAGATGGCGACAGTCAGAGGAAGGACAATAAACACGGGCAAGGCGGGAGACAAAGAGGAGGCCAAAAACACGCTATAAAGGTACAGTTGGACGGAAAAAGAGATAACAACCAGGGGTGAAGGGAGGAAGGGAGTGACAGAAAGAGTGGAGAAAATGGAAAGAGGAGTAGAAGCTAGGGTAAAAGAAATAAAAGGAATGTTCGAAGAACTAATGGAGGAGCTAATGAGGGCAATGAAAGAGGTGATAAAAAGAGAAGTGAAAGAGGAAAGAGAAAGAAGAGAGAGGGAAATGAAGGAGTAAAGAGAAAGAAGAGAGAGGGAAATGAAAGAGGAAAGGGAGAGAAGAGAGAGGGAGTGAGCAAGAGAGAGAGAGAGAGAGAGAGAGAGAGAAGAGAGAGACAGAGAAAAAGAACAGTGGGAAAAGGAAAGGAAGGAATTAGTAAACAGGATCAGAAGAATCGAGGAGGAGAGGGAAAGGGAAGAGAGGGAGAAGAGGAGAAATAACATAGTGATTAAGGGGGTGGAATGGAAGGAAGGGAACAAGAAAGGAGCCGTAAAGGAGTTCGTAAGGGACAAAATGGGAATAGAAACAGAGATGGGAAAGGCATACACGAAAAGAGTGGGAGAAAGGATGACGATAATGGTAGCGACGATGAAGTCAACAGAGGAGAGAGAAGGATAATGAAAGGAAAAAGCGGACTGGGAAAAGGAGTATATATGGATGATGACCTCACGAGGAAAGAGAGGGAAATACAGCAGCAAATAAGAAGGGAGGCAAGAATAAGAAGGGAAAAGGGGGAAAACGTAAGGACAGGCTACATGAAATTAAAGGTGGGAGACAAATGGTACAGATGGATTGAAAAGGAAGAGAGACTGATGGAGGAAAGAAGGAGAGGGGAAGAAAAGTGAAATAAGGGGAAGAAGGGGGAGGAATGCAGGGGGAATGAAAATGTGCTTTTGGAACGTAGCAGGATTAATAAGCAAAGACAAAGAGGTGTGGGAGTACTTAAAGACATTTGACGTAGTCGGACTCATAGAAACATGGATAGGGGAAAGCAACTGGGAAAAAATGATATGCAGACTACCCAAAGAATTTGAATGGAAATGTAGGGCGGCAAGGAGAATAAGGAAGAAAGGAAGAGCAAAAGGGGGTATAATAATCGGTTTAAGAAAGGAACTGAAAGAACTGGAATACAAAGAAATAAGTGACAATATGGTGGAAAGGAAAATAGCA
>NW_025219987.1:225577-228808 GCF_014825855.1 Bombus pyrosoma
CTGAATTTATACCTCTGTCCATTTTATAAACGGTAACCTTTTCAAAAAGACTAACAATTTATTGTTTCTGTTGCAAAGCTTGCAAAGCTTGTTTTCATGGTTTTATTGCTCGGGTATTTTTACGTAATTTTAAAACGTAAAGATAAACGAGTCAAAAATGAATTGTAATATTGGACATAGGTGAATTATGGAACTACACGTATCATTGTGCTTTGTTGTTAATATCAAGTAATTTGAAAACAGTGTTATTTTTCGTAAAAATTTCAACGTAAATTATACCTATGAAATTTGAATTTTGAGTACGTACTGACAATTTGCCTTTTTCGATTGAAAGTGAACAATACTATAATTGCGATCATTATATACAGATATCTTGAAAATAAAAATTTATGTTAATTTCGATGTTATTCTCTATTTTATTCGAGGGCAATACTTAGGAGAATCCTGTTTCGAAAACTCAATTTAGTACCTTTCTGTGGTATCGACCAGTTGTCATAAATCACTATATTTAGGACAATAGGAAGCCATGCGCGGGTAGTTAGGAAAACATGAATGACGCATAAGCGATTGCCCGATCGCTACTTAAATCCAGTACGTTAGCAAATTATATACACTACTGTATGCACAAGTATGTGGACACTCGCTGCAACACAAACAAAACGTTTATATAATTAATATATTTTCAACATTATGATAGAAATATGTTTCTCTAGTGTTAATTCTTTAATTCTCGTCGTAACTGGTATTAAATATACTGCCAAATTGAAACTGGAACGAGGAAAATATACTTTTGGCAAACAGGTCCTACATTTATTACTAATAAATAGCTAACACTTGATAAAATCTGTATAAACTAATAGAATGTAACTGAATAAACGCATATTGCATTCTAAACTCTCAACATATCATATCATAGATATGTATGCTTACAGTCACTAACCTTAGCTGTTTTCATGCAAGTAATTTTCATTCATCTTCAATTGTGTTTTGCTTTTTATTTACACTAATGGATATCAACTATTGTTTTGAACAATATCGACTAATCGCACGTGGATAACCGAGATAAGATCAGAGGCGAATGTTACATTATAGAGCTTCATTTCAAATATATTTTATCTACCTGCAATAATTTGGAAGTGCCCTAATATCTATACACGCTTGTGTATATTCACGAGCAATTTTGATAATTCCCAGCATTGAAACCAGATTTGTGTAAAACAGTAAAAATTAATTTCTATTCTACATAAAAAATTGACATTGACGGAGGAATTTTTTTTATTGAAAATTTTTTACTGTCTCGACTTGAAGCATGCATAAATTGTATAAATTAAATTCATCTGCAGTAAGAAAGAATCTAAATCTAAGGACGGCAGTAAATTTGGTCGCAATAAAGAGGATTTTAGACCCTGCTAATTACAGTTCATTGGGATTATTGTGGGTCCGAGTAAGTATGTTTGCACAGTTCGTTATTGTTTGGGAAAATTAGTGGAAAAATTTCAATGGGCTATAGGTACATTTGAATGTGTCATATGCTCTTTGGAACAGCGACTAATTGTAAAGGTATATCTGACCGTCTTGGGTCCTTAATAGTTGTATTATGCACGTGGGTTGTGGTAATACCGAAAACTTTGGTATAAAAGGCCGTTTCGGTAGAGAGAGTGGTCAGTTACGAGTAAGTTGCCAGCAGTTGCAGTTGCGTGTTTCCTCAGTAGTTGTCGAGTTGTGAGTTGTTGGTAATGAGTTTCAATCATTATAAATAAATTTATATAATAAATAAAGTCTCATATAATTCTGGGACCTCGTGCTGGCATTGAACAAAACAGAAAACAGATCGTGTTTACTAATTTAACTATTCGTGTTGTAATTTTGCAACTGAGTTGACATCAAGTCAATAACAGCGGAAACAGTGAAAGTTGCGAAGTTCAAAGATGAATTCCAGAAACGAAGATAAAAAACAGTTGGTAAGAAGAAAGAACTGCAAGAGCATGTAAGAGCTTTCATTGCCTTGAAAATCGAGCATGGACGAAGAAGACGAAGAAGACGAAGGACGGAGAGCGCAACCTGTTTGTAACACGTCAGAGTCGACAACAGGAACACACTCGTCTCAATATTCAGAGCTGGTAACAACGTCAATGTGCAAAGCTGGTCGCTGGAATTTGAGGAAATGTGCGACCTTTGTGGCTGGATTGACGTGCAACGAGTAATATGCGCAAAGTGACTTTTACGCGTTCGGCAAAATTATTCATCGAATATGAAATGTGCTTTAAAAGTTGAAAAATAACGAAGGAAATGTTGAGTACCGAATTTGCGCAAGAAGTAGACGCGCACAAGGTGTATAAGGGATTGTCGTATCGAACCAAGGACACAGAGACATACCAATAGTTGGACATACCTAAGCAAGTGAATATGGAGAGTTCAGTCGTGATAAAATATATCATCGACGGAATTCGTGACGAAGAGACCGACAAAATAATACTGTATGACGCCAAGGATATTCGCCAATTAAAAGAGAAGTTCGTCGTGTGTGAGGCCACGAAGTAAAACACGAAGACGAAAAGCAAGCGGGTTGAAGAAAAATCCGAGAGGACGACTCGCCACAGAGCTGCATAGAAACCGGTGCGACGGTGTTTTCTGCGCGGAAACAAAGATCATCCAAGTGCGAAATGTCCAACAAAAAGCAAAGGTGCTAGATGTTTCACATATCAAGAGTACGGGCACATCGCATTGCAGTTTAACAATGTAAGTATATCCTCTGAGGAGGCGTGTAGTTTTTCGCAATTATTACAGACTACTTAAAAAACAAGCAAGTCTAAAAATTATTTGTGGTCAATTATATTTTTCGATAATGATTTTATTTAACGATTTCACATACTGATTATACAAAGAACAAATTAAAGGTATTAGGTTGTCCGAAAAGTTTTTCTCGTTTCATAAGGTGATAATAGATGAACAACAATTTCTGTTTTATTTCATTTTATTGAATTAGGTATGATTCATTCTGTCATATTCTGTCATTTCTATTATGGTGTTTGTGCATAATTCAATAAATATATGTCGGAGAAGCGTTATGATTCGAGCTGGGGTTAGGGGCGTGAAAGGAACCTTCGTTGTGATTAGACATTGTCATTATGCAATAGAGAAGATATTGACTAGAGCAAGTATGATTGTTACAGATATCGACAAGTAACCGTGGTAATTAGATACTCGAGACGCTAATGACAATGATCCTAG
>NW_025219987.1:229308-230495 GCF_014825855.1 Bombus pyrosoma
AACGTTATATGTTATATCGTAATACCGTATAACGTTATACGCTATATCGTAGTAACATATAACGTTATATGTTATATCGTAATACCCTATAACGTCATACGCTATATTATAATAATATGCAACGTTATACGTCATAACGTAGTACTATATAACGTTATATCTTATATCGTAATACCGTATAACGATATACGCTATATCGTAATAGCATATAACGTTATACGTTATGTCATAATACTGCACAACGTTATACGTCATAACGTAATACTATACAACGTTATACGTCATAACGTAGTACTATATAACGTTACACGTTATATCATCGTACTACAGAACGTTATACGCCATAACGTAGTGCTATATAACGTTATACGTTCTATCATCATACTACAGAACGTTATACGTCATAGCGTAATACTATACAACGTCATACGTTATAACGTAATACTATATATCGTTATACGTTACAACGTAATACTATACAACGATATACGCCATAACGTAGTGCTATATAACGTTATACGTTATATCAAAATACTACACAACTTTAATGGTCAGAACGCAGTACTATATAACGTTAAACATTATATCCTAATACCATATAAGATTATACGTTATATCATAAAACTACACAACGATATTCGTCATAACGCAGTACTATAGAACGTTATATGTTATATCGTAATACCGTATAACGTTATACGCTATATCGTAGTAACATATAACGTTATATGTTATATCGTAATACCATATAACGTTATGCGTTATATCATCATACTACAGAACGTTATACGTCATAACGTAGCACTATATAACGTTATATGTTATATCGTAATACCGTATAACGTTATACGATATATCGTAATAGCATATAACGCTATATGTTATATCGTAATACCATATAATGTTATACACTATATCGTAATACTATACAAAGTTATACGTCATAACGTATTACTATATAACGTTATACGTTATATCATCATACTAAAGAACGTTAAACGTCATAACGTAGTAACATATAACGTTATATGTTATATCGTAATACTACACAACGTTATACGTCATAACGTAATACTATACAACGTTATACGTCATAACGTATTACTATATAACGTTATACGTTATATCATCATACTACAGAACGTTATACGTCATAACGTAGTACTATATAACGTTATATGTTATAT
>NW_025219987.1:230995-232009 GCF_014825855.1 Bombus pyrosoma
GTAGTATTACGTTATAACGTATAACGTTATCTAGTATTACGTTATAACGTATAACGTTATGTAGATAGATGTTATAACGTATGGCGATATGTAGTATTACGATATAACGTATATCGTTATGTAGCATTACGTTATAACTTATAACGTTATGTAGATATATGTTATAACGTATAACGTTATGTAGATATATATTATAACGCATAACGTTATGTAGCATTACCTTATAACGTATAACGTTATATAGCATTACGTTATAACGTATAACGTTATGTAGCATTACGTTATAACGTATAACGTTATATAGTATTACGTTATAACGTATAACGTTATATGGTATTAGGATGTAACGTATAACGTTTTGTAGCATCACATTATAACGTATAACGATAAGTAGATATATGTTATAACGAATAACGTTATGTAGCATTACGTTATAACGTATAACATTATGTAGATATATGTTATAACGTACAACGTTATGTAGCATTACGTTACAACGTATAACGTTATATGTTATTAGGATGTAACATATAACAATATGTAGTATTACGTTATAACGTATAACATTATGTAGTATTACGTTATAACGTATAACGTTATATGATATTAGGATGTAACGTATAACGTAATGTAGCATGACGTTATAACGTATAACGCTATGTAGTATTACGTTATAACATATAACGGTATGTAGTATTACGATATAACGTATAACGTTATGTGGATATATGTTATAACGTATAACGTTATGTAGCATTACGTAATAACGTATAACGTTATGTAGATATATATTATAACGTATAACGTTATGTAGCATTACGTTATAACGTATAACGTTATATGGTATTAGGATGTAACGTATAACGTAATGCAGCATTACGTTATAACGTACAACGTTATGTAGTATTACGTTATAACGTTTAACGTTATCTAGTATTACCTTATAACGTATAACGTTATGAAGCTATATGTTATAACGTATAAGGTTATGTAGCATTACGTTATAACGTATAA
>NW_025219987.1:232509-235682 GCF_014825855.1 Bombus pyrosoma
ATGATTCTAGGTTCGATAACGAATCCACGGTCAACAGGATAACTCTTTATTAAACGTAAAATACTTTAACACGCAAACACGTTTAATGGGACGCTCTGTATATACTTCTCGATGTGTAACTCTTCAAGGCGATCGCACGAATAATAGACTGATGGAATTTTTCCTTTCTTTTCGATTGCGTTCGTTTGTTATATACTGGTCCGAAGCTTCGAGAAGGTTCCAATCGCCGTTGCTAGGAAATCTCTGCTTGGAGTTTGATTGTTAATACAACGTGTGTCCTATTATATTGACATCCCCGAGGAAAAATGTCCATATCCCGTGACCGCGGCTACGTTCGGCGATCAGTTGTGTCGCCTCGAACCCAATCCCAATATCACAAGTCTCGAACAAATACAATGAATGACAATTGTTTAATTACGGCTATAGTAGAATCTAGATTACAATATTACGGGATTTTCCCATAGTTCCGAACGGGAGGCTCCAGTGTCCTTCCATCTCCGACATATAAAATAACAAATGATAGAAATATATAAAATTCTTAAAAATTTAAACTATCAAATATTTAAGTTATAACTGGTGTTGTAGAACTCCTAACCAGTTCGTAGAGTCTTAACTATGAAAGATGAATAATAATTAAATAAATAAATTAATCACAAATAGTTTACTACTTAATATAAATATGTTTTGGCAATAAGTATGTGATTGTGAAAGTCCAAAATTTTTAAAAATCTTTAGATCCCAACAAAATTAAAAATTTCTTTCAAAGTCCAAAAAGGAATTCCTTAATTGTTCGATGATTGATAATTGTTCTATTACTGTTTACGTGTACGTAAATTCATTTTTTTAATACGAAGATCAAGATTATGATGCATTAATTGTCATTTAAACAAACAATATTGGAAGCTGTAACATGTTATTTAAATTTTCGATGTTTAATGTTTAAAATATTCGGGTTTTTAAAAAATAGTAAATGTTTCGGCAGAGAAACAGATTCATCAGAATCGCAAATAAATGCATAGACGAATTCAAGAAATTAATTCAGACTGACGTATATCTGTTATTTAAATTTATCTTGCTCTTGTTCCAGATTATTATATCTCAGTTAGATTTATTAAATTATTTAGTATCATTAAGCACCTTATCCCCTCATTTTAAGCAAATTACAATACTAATAAAATATTTTCAAAAAACAATGTCTTACATCTGACCAGCCTTAAACAAATCGTTAATTATTTATCTTGCTAAATTGTATTTGAGATATTAATAATTTCGTTACGTATATAACTTTTTTTATTTTCAAGTATTAATATACGCAAATACATCTATCCAAAATAGAATCCAAGATATTTGTTACGTTAGTAATTTCATTATTTATCATATATTCAACGATCAGAGACATAGCAAACTTCAAAGTTTGAACCACTATTTATATTAAATACTTAATTGATTTAGTAAATTTACACAAGGCTGTATGAACGTTAGTCGATAGGTAAGCGAATTAAGAGCGGTGTTAGCAGCCCAAGAAATCGAATTGAAAAAGAAGAATGAAATTGCAGATAAAATTCTAGAAAAGTAAAAGTTTAGAAAACTAAAGCCGAAGGGGAAGAAGCTATTGGTATTGTTTCGCTTCTTAAATCCGATCAAGCGTCCCAAATTATTTTTATTTGTTTTCTGATAATAAGTATTAGTTAAAAAATTATTAGTATAATTCTTAGAAGACTATTGACATTGTAGCGGCACTAGACAGGTAAGGTTTCTGCCCCGTGGCTCGCTACACAAGGACCCTATTTCTTCGGACAAGATGATTGCCAGATGTCGATATATTCTTACACAATATTTTCAGCTCATTGAAATACTTCAATGCTTCCAATCGAAAACGTTAAGATCCCCAATAAATGCACCCTGGTATGTCACCAACGAAGTAATACGTCGTGACCTCAATATACCCACAGTCAAAGAAGAAATAATTAAATATAGCAACAGATATAGCAAAAGAGTCAACAAACATCGGAACCCCCTAATTACTAAATTACTTAACACGTCGGACCAGATCCGCAGACTAAAAAAATACTACCCGTTAGACCTAAGCACTAGATTTAATTAGATATTTATATTAAGTAATAATTACTTATTTATAATATTTATCTATAATAAGTATTAACTTATTATAAATAATTAGCCATGTCACTGCGCCACGCCAGAGAAAATTATTGAAAATTCTCAATGCGAGAATTGATCTTAGATTAATAATAAATAAAAAAAAATATTTTCAGCTAGCCTAAGGACCCGCTATAAATCTTAGGATTTATTTAGCCAAGGTACTCCAAAAGGGACAAATAGTCTTTGTCTTAACAGTCCCTATATCTATCACCCACTACCGGAAGATACTGGAAATCTGCTTTTCTCACGTACGATGCTTCCCGCTAGCAACTTTCTCTCAAGGGCGGTTAGCATACTTTTCCAACCACCAACACAAAATTAGCCAATTAACAGCGACGTTATCGGCGACAAAAAATCATTTTCTCTAAATTAAACAATAAAAAATCATCCGGGTTCGACGACATTCCGAACATTTTGCACAAACGCTTACCCGGCAAAATAAAATGATACTACACAGTGCTCTTTAATAATTTTAACAGTCACCACAAAAGAAAAAAAATAAAGACCGCTTCTCACCCTCAAACCTGAGATATCTAAGTATCCTAGCCAACATAACCAAAATATTCGAAATAGTCATAAATAACCCCCTAGACTCCTTCTGCACGAAAAATAACGTAATCCTAAAAAATCAATTCGGCTTCCTTAACAATCAATTTTTAATAATCTATATTCTAAGCATCAAGAAATTGCAATGTTTTAATATTACGCGACCATTGCTATACATTATATCATTCTCATTTTAGCACACACTAATGTTTCTTTAAATATTCTATTTCCTTTTTTTCTTTTTGAATATCAAAGACAGACAAGAAAAGTACTTATTTCAGCCAACGCTCATACCGCGTTGAAAGTACTCGTTCTCGTCATCACTCGTTTTCGAACCCCCGAGCAGGTCGGACCCCTCGCCGGAGTTAGACCTGTCAATGAGCGTACACCCCATCGTTCACAGTAGCTAACAGTGACTATCAGTAATAAGAGAGAGAAAAAAAAAAAAAGAAAGTGAAAAGTGAAAA
>NW_025219987.1:236182-238626 GCF_014825855.1 Bombus pyrosoma
GATCCAGCCGCATGGTGCGCATCTGTTAATCTGCTTATGAAGAGCAACCCTCTACAAGACGGCGCATTAGTTTCTACTTTAAATACTGTCCTAAAGGGTTCTGCAGCACATTGGTTTACGCAGATGGTAAACACCGAAGAGCTTACCTGGCCAACGTTTAGGAGGCTTTTTACTGCGCGTTTTGGTGGTCAAGATACAGAAACCACGGCGTTAGTAAATATATCCAGGGAACAACCACAGAAGGACGAAAACATGGCAGCGTACGCCATTCGCCTCCGTTCCCTGTTAAAGGCGAAGTGGCAAGATGCAACTCGGGATGAAATAATCAACGCTACCGTCCTTTGTCGAGTGAGCTCACACGACATGCGTATTGAACAAGTAGCACTCGAGAAGGATATCAAGACCGAGGAGCAGATCCTAAATGAAATGAGAGCCCTCGCTCTCACGAGGAGGCCGGCGCCTTCGACAAGTAATACATCTACGGGCCCTGAAGCCAAGCGAAGCAGGCCATCGGAGAACAGGGCTAGGTGCTTCCACTGTGGGATCCCCGGGTATAAAACGGCGGAGCACCGCAAGAGAGTAAAGTTGGAGCAGAAGAAGAACACACGGAAACCAGGAGAAAACCGACTGGCCACATCGTCAAAGGTGGTGTGCTTCAGGTGTAACAAGGAGGGACACATAGCGCCTAATTGCCCGTCGCTGCGTAAGGGAAACAACAACCCCAATAATGAGCGTCGAGTTGACTCCTGCGTGATGGAAGCTCCAACTGGTAAATTAAGCCATCTAGGTGAGTCGTTCCCATCTTACTTCGATTCTGGAGCCGAATGCTCATTAATCAAAGAATCCGCGGCCTCAAAATTTTCTGGCAAAAGAACGGCCGATGTAGTAGTAATGCGAGGAATAGGAAATACTTGTGTTGAAAGTACGTCTCAGATTTTGTCCACTGTATGTACGGTTTTACATTGGAGATAATTTTTCACGTCCTTGCTGATAGTTACTTAAAGTGTGATCTCATGATTGGTCGGGAAATTTTAAGCCAAGGTTTCGACGTAAATATTATGCAAAATAGGCTTGATATTTGCAAAACGAAGATAGTTAATGCCTGTAATAAAACTGCCGAAAATGAGATCGATCTTAATAAAGTAGACACCGAGGTACTTGGTAATGATAAAAGTCGATTAATTTCTATTCTCCAAAATTTCAAAGATTCATTCATTACGGGTTTCCCACGTACTCGCGTAAATACGGGCCAGTTAGAAATGCGGCTAATTGCTCCTAACGTCACCGTCCAAAGAAGCCCTTATAGACTCAGCGAGGAAAAGCGGAGAATAGTGCGAGAGAGAATAAGCGAACTAATTAAAGTAAAAATCATAAGGCCTAGTAGTTCACCATTCGCGAGCCCTATGCTACTCGTGAAGAAAAAGGACGGCTCGGATAGATTGTGCGTAGATTTCCCACGGTTAAACAAAAATACGGTCGCGGATCGATATCTCCTACCTCTTATTGCGGATCAAACCGCGAGATTGCAAAAGGCGAGATAGTTTATTAACCTGGATATGGCCAGCGGGTTTCACCAAATTCCCATTCGTCCTAATTCGACGGAGTATACAGCGTTGGTCAGCCCAGACGGACAATATGAGTACATAACGATGCCATTTGGATTGAAAAATGCACCGTCCGTTCTTCAGAGGGCCATTCTCAATGCCTTAGGCGATCTGGCCTATTCGTACGTCGTTGTTTATTTGGATGACGTCCTAATTATTGCCGACTCGATAGATCAAGCTTTAGAGAGATTGGACACCGTATTAAAAACCCTCGTAAAAGCAGGGTTTTCTTTTAATTTTTCGAAATGTTCTCTTCTAAAGACATCGGTGCTCTACTTGAAATATATGATTCATAACGGAGAAGTTCGTCCCAACACGGTTAAAATACACGCATTCAATTCTTTACCTAATTCAGGCAGTTCATAGGTTTAGCATCCTATTTCCGAAAATTCGTCCCTAAATTTTCACAGGTAATGAAACCTCTGTATGCATTTACTTCCGGTAACAAAAATATAACTTGGACGGATATGCATGAAAAAAATAAGCCAAAGGTAACTTCCGTCCTGACGGACGCGCCGGTGTTAATGATATTTGACCCCAATTATCCGATAGAACTACATACGGACGCTAGTTCGGAGGAATATGGGGCTATTTTAATGCATAAGGTTGAAGGTAAAAATAGAGTAGTAGAATATTACAGTAAAAGTACTAGCCCTGCGGGATCTAGATACCATTCCTATGAACTAGAGACTTTAGCAGTTGTAAACGCCGTCAAACATTTTCGACACCATCTACATGGACGAGAACTTCTTGTTGTTATCGACTGTAACTCTTCGTAGGCATCTAGCAATAAAGTGAATTTAAACGACATAGTTTACAAGTAGTGGGCTTACTTAGGAA
>NW_025219987.1:239126-240394 GCF_014825855.1 Bombus pyrosoma
CTATATATATATATATATATATAGATATACATCGAGCATTTCTTTTGGAATACTTGGGCTCGAGGTGACGTAACTGGTCGCTGAAAGTAGCCACGGTCACGGGATGAACGTTTAACTTGGCAGAAGAAGTTCATTCATCGACGAGAAAGAATAACGTCTTTACGATCAGTGAATATTTCACGCTTTGATAACCAAGAGTTGGACTTAGATTTTGTGAGAGCATACATCTATTATCTCGTTGACCGCGGATTCGTTATCGAATCTGAGGCCATTGCCACTAGTGTCGCGTGTGCCCAATCGCCGCGGTTAATTGTCAAGACTGTAACATCTCCATCGTTGCAGTAGACTTCACCTGTGCTATACCGCATCAATGGCTAATTCTCGTGAAGATTCATTTGACGCCCACAACCCTAATCCTAGCGTTTATCCGACATCAGAAGTGGGATTAGTACCGCTTATAATGATGCAAGAGCAAATGACTATCATGCGCGAGTTAATTCAGATGCTAACGCAAAAACCGAGTGTGGAACCAAAAAATTTAACGCTACCGCGTTTTAACCCTGACATCGCGGGCGCCGATCCAGCCGCATGTTGCGCGTCTGTTAATCTGCTTATGAAGAGCAACCCTCTACAAGACGGCGCATTAGTTTCTACTTTCTACTCGTTCTACTGCCCTAAAGGGTTCTGCAGCACATTGGTTTATGCAGATGGTAAACACCGAAGAGATTACCTGGTCAACTTTTAGGGGGCTTTTTACTGCGCGTTTTGGTGGTCAAGATACAGCAACCACGGCGTTAGTAAATATATCCAGGGAACAACCACAGAAGGACGAAAACATGGCAGCGTACGCCATTCGCCTCCGTTCCCTCTTAAAGGCGAAGTGGCAAGATGCAACTCGGGATGAAATAATCAACGCTACTGTCCTTTGTCAAGTGAGCCCACACGACCGGCGTATTGAACGAGTAGCACTCGAGAAGGATATCAAGACCGAGGAGCAGATCCTAAATGAAATGAGAGCTCTCGCTCTCGCGAAGAGGCCGGCGCCTTCGACAAGTAATACATCTACGGGAAGATGAAATTGGTCCCGATTTACCGGTTCTATATGGTTGTCGCAATTTATACCCAGTCGGAAAGAATTATTCAGCAACTGAGAAGGAATGCCTGGCTATGATATATACTACGTAATATTTCCGACCTTTTGTGTTCGTAAATTTACGCTCGTTACTCACTACCGACCCTTAGTCTAACTATATTCAGTCAAAGATCGC
>NW_025219987.1:240894-242201 GCF_014825855.1 Bombus pyrosoma
TACATTGTAACTATTTACAATATCACATTGTTGTTTACATTTTATAAGTATTTTCAATTAACCTTATTGTATCATTAAGCCCTTAACCTGTCGTGTTAGACGTGGTACGTCCTTCGGGCCAAACATAAACAACACGCGCGCTTTGTACGTGAAACTTTGTACATTCTTTGGGATACATGCGACAAATACTTTTTTTTTTGTACACATTCGGAGGTGTAGTATATTATCTTGAAAAATATTAGAAAGGTACCCCTAAAAATAACTTCAAATGTTAAGCGTTGTTGAGGATATTGAAAGTTCTGCTAACATCGCAAAAAGTGATTTGATAGATATTTTAAATAGTAATAGTGACAGTAGTGATATTTCACTTTCTGTACGAGAACGTTGTAAGCGACTGGTTATCGAAGATGATACCGACGACGAAGATCACAGTAATCATCAACAATCAGAGCTATGGATTTGGAAAGAAGAAATTAATGAACCAAAAATTTGGAACTATACAGGGATTTCTGGTATAAAAGTGACAACTTTGAGTCAGTTAGGTGAAAACAAAAAAGAAGTAGATGTTTTTAATATAATATTTGATAATATATTTTGAGAAAATATTGTTATAGAAATGAATCGATATGCAAATCAAATAATGAACAATGAAAATAAAAGACTAAAACTAGACGAAACTTGGTTTCCTGTAAACTGTGGTGAAATCAAAATATATTTTGCACTATATATAATAATGGCTGAAGTTAAGAAACCAACAATATAAATAAATTGATCTAAGAGAGCAGTTATAGAAACTCCAATTTTCAGAAAAACGATGCCATTCAAAAGATTTCTGCAAATAACTAGATGTTTGCATTTTGCAGATAACAATTTGACTAACGATACAGATAAATTATGTAAAATAGAACCTGCGATAAATTTTTTGAATTAAAGATTTAAAGAAGTATATACAACACAAGAGGACATTGCTACCGATGAATCATTGATGAATTATAAGGGACGTTTATTCTACAAACAATTTAATCCATTGGAAGGGACAAGATTCGATATAAAGTTTTATAAATTATGAGTCAAAATCGTGCTATTGCTATGATTTTAAAATATACATTGGTAGTGATAAAATAAATTCTAGTGACAGTGCATCCAAAAGTGTTGTCAAAGAACTATCACAGTCAATATTACATAAAGGACTGTTTAAATCTTTAATTAACAGTAAAACTAATGTTGTTGGAACAGTGTGCTCCAACAGAAATAATATGCCAAAAGATTTTTCTAACGTAAAATTAAAAAAGGGTGAATATAGAATG
>NW_025219987.1:242701-245088 GCF_014825855.1 Bombus pyrosoma
AACTATGTTATGCAAATAAGAGGCGTCGAATGGACCGAACAAAGGCACAAACGAATTTGAAGAAAACAACAACTTATTGTCCAAATTGTCTCGACCATCCTCAGCTATGTATAGAATGCTTTAAAGTTTTACATTCGAAATAATTTTTTAATAAACCATTTTCGTATTACTTTTATAAAAATTCAACAGTTTTATTATTTCGGAATATCTTCTCAAATACCTACGACGATCCCTCGCAAGTAGTCAAATAAGCGACACCCGAATATGAGTTACGCGGTCTGACCAGAAACTTTGCTGACAGTCAACGTGTTAGAAATACGAAGGTTTCTAGTTATTTATAAAAGTATTATTTAACATTTCTTATATTCAGTATGACGAAACAGCAAAATGTCTATATCATTAATTGCATAATTTATTGCATGAAATTTCATTAAAACTTGGCAAACGTGGTTGATCTATAGCGCTGTATTTGTTCATTTTTGACGCTTTTGTTACTAATGTGTAAATGGATGATTAGACATGTTTATTAATTGAATATTGGTCATTAATTGGAATATCTCTTTGTAACTTTAAACCAGGATAAATAATTATCATTTTTCTTTATGTTTGTTACAGCCAAGGAGGCGTACGAGAACATTACGGAAGAATATGTAACACGCGCTTTGCGAGAGGCAACTGAAGAAACTTTCTCTTCTGTCGTTGCTGAAATTAAAGCGTTAGTAGAGTCCCAAATAAATGCAGCTGCAGTAAAAAAACAGGCAGTGTAATACCTTCCAAATCTATAACTAGGCAAAAGCACATAAATTTGAAAATGGAGAAAACAACGCGGAACTAAAATAGCGTCCTCAGTAACATTATGCTTAAACCATTTTATATTTGCGAACTATATTCGGTTATCAAAATTAGCAAAGAGAAATTGTTTCCAAATCCAATTTTGCCGTTTGAGACATGCATACGCATATACATATACATATACATGTATATGGATATATATCCATGATCTCATATAATATTCCTATTGAGCGTAGCAATCGGGATTCGCACGGTGTCAATTCAGACCACTCGTGTTCTGGTATAGGCAAATTGAAACAAAATTGATGTAATATTACAACTTTACTGTGTACATTTTTTCATTAGTATAAACAGCTATTACTATAATAATGTTGAGGAAAATATTAGATTGGTATGATCACTAGTTCCTACATGCAAAGTTGGTACGACTTCTAACGACGCTTTTTTGTTTTGGCGTCCGCCACGATTTAATTATCTGAGTGTATCCGGTGTGTTCATATGACTGTACATGGTGGTGAAATACAGAACGTAAAAACTGAATCTGTGTAAATCAATAAGTATCAAATTCCAAAACCTATTTAATAACAAATAATATAATAAATTAAATAATATGCTATAGACTATAAAAAACAATAATAAAACGTATGTTTATATTAATACGTTGAATGCCATGGTGGTCACTGGTGACTCAACTTGGCCGTAGCGCCGTAGAGTGGCGCGCCAAAATAAGTAAAAATACATAATTTGAACAAATGTCAGTAGTTACAAATTGTCTATTACCAACATCGTTACTGAAGCAACCTTCTCTATTGAAAACTAGAGTAACTGTAGACATATTGTTTGGACCATTCGCGGAGAGACGCGATCGCCAGAATGCACGTCAACGAGAGGCGTAAATTCCCTTTACGATTAGATAATCGACGCCACGAAATGATCGATCCCCTGATTTCTGTTACGATAATAGGGGTGGTTCAAATGATTTTACACTGATTTAACATATATAAATTAGAGTTTATTCCAATAACTTCTTAACTAAAGAGATACGATTCAGTTCAATGAAAATGACAATATGCGGTGCGCGACGGAAGCTTAGATGTTAACAGTTCAAAGGTTGTATAAAGACTTTTTTTCTGTAAAGTTGATGCAGCGGAGGAAGCTTGCGATGGGTGGGTGTCTAGAGACGCGAGAAAAGCTGATTTGTTAACGACAAGTTTTCGTTGGGAGAGTGAGGACTTCTCTCTCAATTGGTTAATTCCTAGTTTGGTATGTGAGGAAGGGTGTTGACCGCCCCCGAGAGAAAACGTCTAGTAGGAAATATCCTACGTGAGCAAAACCAACTTTCGGTATCTTCTTGCAATAAACAATAACCTTTAGGTAACGATTTAGTTTAGAGATGATTGTTCGGTCTGAAGGACCTTCTAGAATTTCCTAAGATTTATGGTCGGTTCCTAAGAGTACTGAGGGCACGCGATGAGGACGTGCGGACATCTGGTTGCCATCCGGCCAGCGGTGTGTGGCCTGGTCTAGGTATTGTGTGGCCTGGTCTAGGTATTGTGTCGCCCGACGTAACATCCTCCCGCCGTTGAGAGGGTAGC
>NW_025219987.1:245588-247406 GCF_014825855.1 Bombus pyrosoma
CTATTAGCGCTCCTATTTTCTGTGTGCTCCTCCGTGGTGTGTCTGGTCGGCTTTGTAGGCTTCATGGTTTCATTTTCTTCAGCCTTCTCGTCTCTGGTGCAGTGCTTTTCTTCATCTGTGCTTTCTTGTTTGCCCTTTAACCCTTTAGTACTGGTAACCAGATTTCTCTTCGCGTTGAGTTTCCGCCACTTTTGTGCGGGAAGCCTTACGCTGCTGTTGAATTGTGTGTCCCCTATAGAATTATTTACAATATTTACAATGTTTACAATATTTTTTAATTATGTTTATTTTCTTTTCTGCACATTACAAGCAAATAAGAAAACCAGTTATTTCAGCCAACGCTCATACCGCGCTGAGTGCACTCGTTCTCGTCGGTTGACCATGAACATCCGAACAGGACTGACCTCTCAGCCCAAACGGGATACCAATCCTGACAATGAGCACGTCAATCTATACAGACATTCAGTGATAGAAAAAGTGTTAAAAGTGAAAAATAGTGCACGTGTCATCATCACTATAAATAAATAAAAGAATCAATCAACCTAGAAAAACAACAGAAAAATTACTCAAAAAAAAAAGAATAAGAGACAACGATTTCCACACATACCAACTCAAACAAGAAAGACCAACTCAAAGAAAATGTAACGCTACCGCGTTTTAACCCGAAAATCGCAGGAGTTGATCCAGCCGCATGGTGCGCATCTGTTAATCTGCTTATGAAGAGCAACCCTCTACAAGACGGCGCATTAGTTAAAATAACTAATTAGTTAAAAACATAAATTAAGCAATCTAGGTGAGTGGTTCCCATCTTACTTCGATTCTGGAGCCGAATGCTCATTAATCAAAGAATCCGCGGCCTCAAAATTTTCTGGCAAAAGAACGGCCGATATAGTAGTAATGCGAGGAATAGTAAATACTTGTGTTGAAAGTACGTCTCAGATTTTGTCCACTGTATGTACGGTTTTACATTGGAGATAACTTTTCACGTCCTTGCTGATAGTTACTTAAAGTGTGATATCATGATTGGTCGGGAAATTTTAAGCCAAGGTTTCGACGTAAATATTATGCAAAATAGGCTTTATATTTGCAAAACGAAGATGCCTTAATGCCTGTAATAAAACTGCCGAAAATGAGATCGATCTTAATAAAGTAGACACCGAGGTACTTGGTAATGATAAAAGTCGATTAATTTCTATTCTCCAAAATTTCAAAGATTCGTTCATTACGGGTTTCTCACGTACTCGCGTAAATACGGGCCAGTTAGAAATGCGGCTAATTGCTCCTAACGTCACCGTCCAAAGAAGCCCTTATAGACTCAGCGAGGAAGAGCGGAGAATAGTGCGAGAGAGAATAAGCGAACTAATTAAAGTAAAAATCATAAGGCCTAGTAGTTCACCATTCGCGAGCCCTATGCTACTCGTGAAGAAAAAGGACGGCTCGGATAGATTGTGCGTAGATTTCCGAGGGTTAAACAGAAATACGCTCGCGGATCGATATCTCCTACCTCTTATTGCGGATCAAATCGCGAGATTGCAAAAGGCGAGATAGTTTATTAACCTGGAGATGGCCAGCGGGTTTCACCAAATTCCCATTCGTCCTAATTCGACGGAGTATACAGCGTTGGTCAGCCGAGACGGACAATATGAGTACATAACGATGCCATTTGGATTGAAAAATGCACCGTCCGTTCTTCAGAGGGCCATTCTCAATGCCTTTGGCGATCTGGCCTATTCGTACGTCGTTGTTTATTTGGATGACGTCCTAATTATTGCCGACTCGATAGATCAAGCTTTAGAGAGATTTGACACCGTATTAAAT
>NW_025219987.1:247906-250799 GCF_014825855.1 Bombus pyrosoma
GTTCGTTAGAATTACTAACCAGTAAAACAGTAAGACTATACGACCTGATGCTATCCGATAATATCGAAGAAAAGGAAATAGATATCTCCGATGTAAGACGACAGGCAATAAAAAATATAGAAATTAGTGCTAAATACGATAAAGATAGATTTGACAAAACTAAAGTGTAGTATCGTGGGAAAAATGCTTAAGAGATATCGGGTAAACCATAAAAAATGTCGCGAGAGCCGAGGCGCTGTCGAGCCCATCAATGCGTCGTCGGTCCTTCAATTGAATAGTTTCGTAGAAAAGGCCTTCGTGACCCTGGCCACGAGCGGTTGCGAACACGTGCGTAGTGGGCCTAAGAAAAGACAAAGGGATGCTAGAACAGGCAGTGTGAGTGGAGAAGCCACAGGGTGTGAATCGAGAAGTCAGAGAGTGCGAGTTGCGTTGTGGAGTGTGGTCCGCGTGAGAGAGACAGCGTTGAATCCGTTGTGACGAGAGTTGCAAACTATTGAGTTGTCTAGATTATAGTACGTTATCGTGATTAGTTCACGTTAAACAACCATCGTTTTTTCTGTTTAATCAACATCTGTACAATCCATTTATTGTAAATAAATCATCATTAAATCATAAATATCAGAATATAGTAATAATATATTCCCGATATTACAATTGGGGGCTCGAGCCGGGATTGAACAAGACAGAAAACGAAACGTTTAACAGAACTATTCGTGTAGTGATTGTGAAGTTGTGTCGAAATCGAGTTGAATCATTATCCATGATGAGTAAGGCATCAACAAGCGGTGAAAAGTCAACTGACCAGCGAGACTTAGGAAGCGTGCAGAGAGCTGAGCGCGATCGAGGTGAAGAGGAAAACCTCGAGAAACTGAAGACGAAGGAGTTGAAAGAGCGCCTCGCTAGTTTGGGGTTAAAGACAACAGGAAGAAAAACCGAATTACGCGCACGGCTACAGGCGGTCATGGACGGAAACGATACGTCGTCGGAAGAAGAAAGCGACGACGAGAGTGAGGACGAAGACGATAGAAAAAACGTAAGAGAATACAAGAGAGGTACGCGAAGGGCGTACCAGGACTGTGACGAATATTATCGAAAGGCATGTGTTGGTTCGACATTGAGCTTCAAAGACGTAGAGGACTCGCTAGAGAAATTCAGCGGGGATGACCTGCTGAGTATAAGTCGGTGGATAGAAGATTTGGAAGAAATGGCAGAAGTGTGTGGTTGGTCAGACATCCACATGGTAGCTTTCGCTAAGAAGCTGCTCACAGGCTCCGCTCAAGCTTTTGTACGACAAGAACGATGTACGAAATCCTGGGCGAAGCTAAAAAAGGCGCTGAAAGACGAATTTAAGAACGTGGTGGGTGACCAGCAGATACATCGGGAGTTAGCACATAGAAAGAAAAAAGCAGACGAGAGTCTACAGCAATGCATGTACAGTATGCGCGAGATTGCTGGACAAGGAAAAGTTGATATACAGTCGTTAATCGACTATATTATTCAGGGTATTCCTGATGAGGTTACGAATAAGGCTACGTTATACGGAGCCAGGAACATGCAACAGCTGAAAGAACGGTTTAAGCAGTACGAAGCGATGAAAAGGGATATGAAAGGGAAAACAAAATTTGAGGAACGCAAGGACGATAAGGGAAAACGACCAGAAGTGCGAAATTAGTCGAAGAAAACAAGTAGTGCCAAAAGAAGATGTTTCAATTGTGATAGTGAGAAGCATTTAACCCTTAGAGTGCTATGGACGCATATATGCGTCTGGCGAAAGCTATCGATGTGGACTAAGGACACATATATGCGTTTGTCAATTTTTCCAAGCACCTACGCAGAAGTAATACTATTACTTTTGTGCGAGATAAATATAAATGCATTACTTAGTAACGGCACTAAACAAATGCCAATAATGCCTTGTTATAACAATTGTCTACCTGTTTCGCGGACTCTTCCGTACCGGACAACGACTGAGAACACCCAGAAAATCCGCGGCATAAAGACAATTTATAACAACTTCCAAGAACCTTATGTTAAGAAATGTTAAGTTGGCATGATCGCTAGTTCCTACAAGCTAAGTTGGTACGACTTCTGGCGACGCTCTTTTGTCTTAGAAGTCGACCACGTGTTAATTGACTGAGTGTATCCTGTGTGTTAAAGACGTTGTGCGAGGCGGAGAAATATATTAAGTATAAAACGAATCTATGTGAATCGATTAATTATCAACGCCAAACCTACATTAATTAACACCTCAGAGGCTCGTCACGTACCGGAGAGTCCCAAGATAGTGCCCTATATAATCTATTTGATTATCTTTTACTTGTGACACCTTCAAAATGGCAAGTAATATTGAAGAATATTTTACAAGAAACGACAACGAAATAGAAAATTACGATTCAGGCGATTTGATGAATGACGTGTACCAGTTTGATCCACTATCACCAGACAGTGAAGAATCGATCGATCAGAGAAGAATAAATAGAAAACGGCCCAGAACACTAAGTACATCTTCAGAAGAGGAAAGTTCAGAAGTACCTGCAAATATCGACACCTCTCACCAAACAGGAATATTTTGCGGTCAAAAACGAACTTAATGCCTAAACTACATATCTTTGACGAACAAAATGCAGGAGTAAAAGGAAATCTGAATCCAGAATCAACACCTTTAGACGCCTTTCAAATGATATTTTCGGAAGAATTAGTCGCTCAAATTACCGAGCAGACAAACAATTGTTTCAAATGCGTACAACAGTACAGTACATAAAAAGAATTCCCGTTTGACGAATTGGAAGGATGCTTCAGTTCCTGAAATGTACGTATTTTTATGCATTTTAATGCTAATGCCGCGTTCGAAGAAACTGTGGTCTACGGACGAACTGTTGAAAAGCAATATTTT
>NW_025219987.1:251299-261186 GCF_014825855.1 Bombus pyrosoma
GGACGAGAACGAGTACTTTCAACGCGGTATGAGCGTTGGCTGAAGTAACAAGTTTTGTTATTTCATGTTATCGAATAGAGAAAATATTTCAGAAAACATACATGTATGTATGAAGATAAATAAAATTCATTCAGATATATAAAATTTTTCCTGCCTTCGTTTCCCAGACAATGGATTGTGAAGTTCCGCCATGTAGGTACGCGTATACTTAACAAGTAGCGAGTCAAGTAGACGGAACTTCATAATTGATTTCCTAGAAAACAAAGTCTTGTGTCAAAACTTGTCACTTCATCCTCGACTTATTTTTGTACAGGAAATCAGGTCCTTTCGTCTTGCATCTTCATAATACTTTACTTTCTCGCCTACTTCAATTTTGAAACTATTTAGTTTCACTTAGTATAACTACCAACAGCAAAATACTGACATTCACGGACGACACTGTGACAACGACCACACCCAACTCCACGTCATTCCATACTATCTGACAGCGGATCGTTAGGTTTTGACTTGACCTTTGCACATGGCCCAACATCACATTTTCCCCATTACGTAGGGCAATTAGGATCCGCCCCTTGCCCCTCGACACCGACAAACGCAACCTATAAAAACTGCAAGCATTTGACCAAGAAGAGTCTTTTTTTAGTCTTGAGTCTAGTCTTGTGTACAGTTTGGCCGTGATTTGAATTTCATTGTAATATTATACTTAATCATTTTCGTGAATAAAAGCCTACAAAATTATAAAAACACGGTCAAGTTAAGTTACTCCTTTTTTATCATAAATTTTACGATTACTTTGGCAATCATTTTGGCGATCACTGGCCGGATTATGAAAAGTTCTCGTTAGGAAAACAAGATATCCTACCTACGTGGAAAAGGATTTGTGGCGGCACCCGCCACGGAACTTTCTATGCGCTATGCCGTCAAAGCGCAACATCGACGTGCCCAGTGCACTATCACAGGTGAAATTCAGATAATTATGCGATAATACTGTCACAGGTGAAATTCAACTAATTATGCGATCAGATTCCAAGTGTCTTATCATGAGCGACCACCTGACCACCTCAGGTAAACAGAAATGGAGAATTGTGATAGATTTCAGGAGACTAAACGAACTAACCGATCAAGACGCATATCCTTTATCAAATATCGAAGACATTCTTAGTAAGTTAGGAAACGCGAAATTCTTCTCAGCACTAGATCTGTTATCAGGATTTCACCAAATTCCTATGAATCCCAACTCAAAGAAATACACTGCATTCTCCGTACCACAAGGCCACTTCCATTATAATCGCATACCATCCGGACTGAAAAACGCACCCGCAACTTTTCAACGAATGATGGACACAGCATTAAGAGAGTTAGTTAATGTTAATTGTTTCGTATATTTAGACGATGTAATTTTCGGAAATACAATTCAAAAACATAATCAGAACTTAGCAATAGTTTTGCAAAGACTTGGAGGATTGGGACTCAAGATACAGCCTAATGAATGCGAATTTCCCAAGAGCGAATTTTCCAGAGCTGTAAGGACGCCTAGGAATCCAACCGAGGTCAAATCATTTTTAGAAGTGACCGGCTATTGTAGAAAATTTATACGTAACTTTTCCAAGATAGCCAAACCATTGACCGACTTAATTAACCCTTAGAGTGCTGAATACTCGGAGCCTATGGCATCCGTACGGACGGCACGCTGCCAGCGCTGACGATCGCTGTGGACTGAATACTTTTTCGCTATACTGAACTCTGTTGATTCACTATACTGAACTCTATTCAAAGCGCAAACCGTAATAAGTTATAGTAATTCTTTTGCACGAGATTAAATGATTCAAGAGCGTTATTTTTTAGTATTAATTATTTATTATAAACATTGAAATTCACAATAAACTAGAATTTGAGTAGTAAACTAGAAAACAAACTAGAAAACTAAATTTAGTAAATATAAAACAAGTTAATAATTCAGTTGTGCGATTACTAGTCGTATTTTTGCTAAAGGATCGTCATTTACTGTATTATTATGGTTAAAGTGCAACATTTGTAATAATACCATGTATCGATCTCGTGCTATTATTTTGCGGAAAATATTGCTTTTTTAACAATATTTAGACCAATATTCTCTCACAGACAGTTTCAATTCTACCAAATGTCCAAATTGGACAAATTGTGAATGCAAAGTATTAAATAAAAAAAAAAAAAAAAGAAAAGACAGTTTCTTCGAAGGCGGCATTAACATTGAAATGCATTTATATTTATCTCACACAAACGTAATAGTATAACTTCTGCGTAGGTGCTCGGAAAAATTGACAAACGCATATATGCGTCCTTAGTCCACAGCGATGGCTTTCGCCAGACGCATATATGCGTCCATAGCACTCTAAGGGTTAAGGAAGATATTAGCTTTGACTGGACGAACAAACAACAAGAGTTTTCAAACATTGAACCAAAAATTATGTGACGCACCAATTTTAACTTATCCAGATTTTACAAAGATCTTCGCGCTAACGGCCGACGCAAGTAACGAAGGACTAGGAGCAGTTCTCTCACAAGACGGACAACCATGTAGTTTTATTTCAAGAACATTCATCCCACCTGAAAAAAACTACACGACAACTGAAAAATAACTTTTAGCAATCGTATGGGCAATAAAAAGGCCAAGACAATATCTGTTAGGACGTAAATTCATAATTAGGACAGACCATCAGGCTTTGAAATGGCTAAACAATTGTAAAGATCCTTCATCACGTTTAATAAGATAGAGATTAAAATTAGAAGAATATGAATACGAGATTGAATACGTAAAAAGTAAAGATAACACGGTAGCCGATAGTTTATCCAGAGTTCACGCGATCACAAAAACAGAAATCCTCAAGAATAAAGTTATTATAGATCATACAGAACATTTCAATGAATGGAAGCAAGCGGCAAGAATTCCTGAAAGACTTGATTTGAAATCAAACGACAATTCCTTTTACCAATTGACCAAAGACGAGCAAGTATATATGAATATAATGAAACAATTTGGCTTAGAAAAATCCATTCGAGTATTCAAAATCATACCAAATTTAGAATAGGTAACAACACATTTTCAGAACTAGAAAAAATTCAGTTGAAACTCATAATTCTTTATTTCAATAATACATACAAAAAATTAATTTTTGCATGGGAACCAATAAAAGAGTTAACAGAAGAAAAAGTAGATACAATTCTATGTGAAAATCGTAACGAAATTATAGGACACCTAGGAGTAAAAAAACATATCAAAGAATTAAAGAAAAATATGAAATATCAGGTTTAATGGAAAAGGTAGAAACTTTTATCAAAAATTGCGATGCATGTCAAAAGAAAAAGCTAACGCGATTTCGACACAAGGAAATCCCAATCATTTCAGACACAGCTTTGCAACCAAACGATAAAATAGCAATGGATATCATTGGACCAATGACGAAAACAAAATGAGGAAATCAATTCATACGCTCGATTCACGACCAACTGACAAAATATTTAATGTTAGTACTTTGGAAGGCCCAACAGACATAGTCAATTACTAACGCTTTTTTGGAACATTACATTTATATTTTCTCAGCACTAAGAACAATTTTGACGGATCAAGGATAGAACTCTGTGAGCGAACTAATGACTAAGTTTGATAAAACTTTCAAAATCAAACACACATATCTTTCCACCCTTAATCCAACGGATCCCTAGAAAGAACACATGCTGTAGTGAAAGATTTGATACGAACTAAAACACGATAATAATAGAGAATGGGATGAAGTTTTGAATTTTATTTGTTTAGGATATAATACTTCGATTCACGAAGCTACAGGCTTCTCGCCATTTGAATTAACTTTCGGAAGGAAAGCTAACTTTCCCTCCGCGACGGCCAAAATTACGGATTTAAGTTATAACGACATGTTTTCACTTTGGCAGAAACAATTAAATAAATATTTAGAAATCGCGAGAGATACCTTGATGAAAAGTAAAAACAGGCACCTTCGAGACCAGAAACGAAAGATAATTCGAATTCAAACTGTATTTAAAGACGGAGATTATGTTCTTATTCATAATGATCACAAGAAAGATAAGTTGGACAGTGAATGGTTAGGACCATACAGAATCCACCAAGTTAAAACTCCGTATTACTTGATTCTAATTGATAGTGTTATTAAGAAAATTCATGATAATCGTTTGAAAACTTATTTCTCAGGACGAAATCTACCCTAAAGTAATTCTCAGTATTAACACCATTGTTCCAACCAAAAACCCTGAATTGCCTTTGGAAAAACCATCTAGAAAACATGAAACTATACAAAATGAAGTTCCAATGCAGCAGGTAACGCTATTGGATACCATAAAACAATTGAAAAAAGAGAAAAAGAAGCTTCTAGCTTCAAGAATACGGAGAACCAAGCAGCAGGGTAAAGGAGAGGTCATTCAAAACACCATTAAGAGACCGACAGTCCCAGTCAACATTTATACTGAGATTCCAACTTCAAGCCACCTGATCATGAAGGATCATGACAAAGAAGAAAAAAGGTACACTTTGAACCAATTAGCGTCCATAAAACAATATTGAAGAAACGTTAATTCTGTAGGACCAAAAACAATCTAAGGAGGGGGGTATGTAACAACGACCATACCCAAATCCACGTCATTCCATACTACCTGTCAGCGGATCGTTAGGTTTTGATTTGACCTTTGTACATGGCCTAACATCACATTTTCCCCATTAGGAGTAGGGCAATTAGGATCCGCCCCTTGCCTCTCGACACCGACAAACGCAACCTATAAAAACTGCAAGCATTTGACCAAGAAGAGTCTTTTTTTAGTCTTGAGTCTAGTCTTGTGTACAGTTTGGCCGTGATTTGAATTTCATTGTAATATTATACTTAATCATTTTCGTGAATAAAAGCCTACAAAATTATTTAAAAACACGGTGAAGTTAAGTTACTCCTTTTTTTATCATAAATTTTACGTGACACTGTAGAAGGGCTTCTTTGGTCTCTATTATTTATAGTAACGCGGATATATCGTCGACATACAGACAATGTTGACGATAAAGCGCAAATGCCGACAAGCTGAAAGGGTCGGAAAACTTGAATAGGGCTTAGCGGCACTCGACAACAAAACTTTCCAACGGTATCACCGAAGCGCAAGTGCAGACAGGCCTAATGAGCCATCGATATCCGTACGGTCCTTCCGCCGAATATTTGGAAGAAGGCGTAGGTGGCAACGGAGGCGGAGGCGTAACGAACGCGTGCGTAGTAGGGATATTGACGGATGACAAAGAGAAACAAATCGGATCAAGGAAACAGTTAAGTTGTAACCGAAAGGAGAGAATCGTTAGTTGGAATCGAGAGTTGTACGTAACTCTGCCACCATATCTAAAGTCTGAATTTTTCTTACCTTGCTCGTGAAACTTTTAAACCTAAGCGAAATCATTCGAACGACGCGAGGAAACGTACACTGATTTCTTAATTTCATCACTCCCCGTGTCTTCGACGTAACACAAGTACTCTATAATCCACAAACAGCAGTCATATTACTACCAGAGCGTATCAGAAAAATAGAAAAATGACTGCAAGATAAAAGCAAACTCCAGTCAATTTAACCACATTACATTTACAATACGAAAACGGAAACCACCTAATATCCAATTGAATGGCACGCACATAACACAAACAAACCAAGTTCAATACTAAGACACCACTTGGACTCATAACTTACATGGAAGCAACATACTAAATCAATTGTAGACAAAACACGAATAAAAAGGAAACAGATATACTGCCTGAGCACAAAGGATATAACCTAACAAACACGAAGATGGTACCCTGCTGGGAGTAACCATTCACATGCTATATATATTTAAGCTATATTTTAGCAAATGTCATACTGGACAAATTGTAAAATTTAAATAAATAATAAAAAAAAAACATATACATACTGACTAACTAGTCGAAATGCTAAACTCAGCATAGAAAATAAATTGAAAATATCCAAAACGATAATAAAACCAATTTGGACGTACGGAATACTACTATAGGGGACAATTGCAATGAGTCAGGTAAATAAACCATAGTCGCTTCTAGAAAATACTCAAAACAGCAGTCAACGTCCCATGGAATATCAGAAACGGGGATATACGCAAAGACCTAAAAATACTAATGGTCAGAGGAGAAATTGGCGGATACACAAAAAAGTACAAGAAAAAAATGGCAACACATCTAAACCAGCTAGCTGCTGGAGCGAGTAAAACCCATATAAAAAGGAGACTGAAAACAAAACATCCCACTGACCTCGGTAAAGAAATAAAGTAAACAAATTTGAAGATGGTATCCTGCTGGGGGTAGCCACCCACGTGTTATTTAGCAATGAAATTAGAAAAATGTAACAAATGTCCAGCGGGGCAAATTGTAAAGTACAAATTAAATAAAAAAAAAAATAAAAATAAAGTACAAATTAAATAAAAAAAAAAAAAAAAGAAATGAATTGCATGTTTGCCCATAAAGGAGTAATCCAAGTGATGAAAACTTTGAATAATACTTGTTACTTGCGAATACCCATACTTAACCCTGCTACGGTCTTCCATTCAACTAAATTATTCGCTGAGAGTTTGAAGAAGATTATTTCATCTTCTAACTAAGGACCGGGGAGATGTAGTAATATGTTACTATATCCTTCATAATAACTTTCATTGCAAAGAACCGGTACATTCTATTATTGCAAACAAAATTTTAGCATTAGTGAAATTTTTATGAACTCTTCTTTTCTCTTGTTTCTCTTTCCGACGTATTTATAACACTGCTATTTCTTTTGCAGCTTTCCTACGCGGGGCGTATTACCGTCTTAGAATATAATTTTGTATCAGTGCGTTCCTTAAATTTTCTATGATCGAGCGTCTTTTTCTTAAATATGTCGGTTTCAACAGTCGGATAAAATTTTGCTCTATACGTTTAAAGAATACAGCAGTCCTTAGAGAAAGAAAGGAGAGCAGTAAGAACAAAGAGACCCGGAGACCGCAGCAGGGTTAAAAAGAACATGAATTTAATTTGTATATACTTTGGATTCTTGCATCCTGATATTAATCACTTGCTTAATTTTCATTGTTAAGAAACATTTTAAACAATATTTACAATACAAAGATAAAATACATTATTTTATATACTACATTTTTATATTGTACTTTTTTCACTGCGCAATTTTTACTTTCCCCTTTTTCTGAATCGATGTTATACAGATACAAATGAAATGTGATTGTTCGTCATTATGTATCATATTAATTTTACCTTTGACTGCGTTGGATACGAGAATTTCGTTTCTTCATTAAGGAACATGCTGTTTTTATCGATGTTAATGTCTCCATTGACAGACAAACTGGTCTTATCAGATGATTTGTTCTTTCTGTCCAGATAAAGAGACGCGTCGACCTTGTATGACGCGGTCTGTTTGGTCTTAGGTAGATCGTACGTGAAAATGGCAGCAATTTCACGGGAAAGCAAAGATACAATGGAAGCTGTAATCATAAATATTATTAATACATTAGTTCCATTAACGTTTGAAATTATTTCAACAATTATTCCTCGTTTTTACCAGCTTCTTTAGGATGAATGTATAATTGATAAGTGTATTCGGTCTTGTCCTTTGAAGAATGGAGATAGAGATTCGTTTTGTGGTCGAATATCGGGTTTTTCAACTCTATCCTGGTCCACAGACCAAATTCTACGGGCACGCTGAACTTCTTCAGATCGACTTCTACCGTTACTTGATGTTTTAGTAATTTTTTCTCTGAAAAATAAAGCATTCGAAGTTTCATTGAAAATCTCATTGAAAATTCTTATACGTTGTGATACGCTTTTAACTAAATTAGTAATTGCAATAAGTATTATTAGATCAATAGTTAAAATAAATAAAAATAAATCATGAAATTATTCTAGACATTTTGAATTGATTTTTTACAGCATTTTCTGTCGCTAACTTTTTCAACGAAACCTAAGATTGACCTAAGTTGAGCATTTCTTTTAACTCGTTTTCTAACAATTTTGAGAATTCTTTTTCTCATTGCAATAGTAATTTCAATTTGGTTGCTTGAACTCGAACGATTCTAAATCGGATAACTCGATTTGTTGACAGGAACCTAAACTTGAAGTCGAATCGATACGATCTGAAGTGAAGTAACCGTGTCTGTTTCGACCGTTCGCGGAGAGACGGGATCGCGAGATAGCACATCAACGAGAATTGTAAGTTCCCATTACGATTAAATAATCGACGCCACGAACTGATCGATCCCCTTATTTCTACTATAATAATAAGGGTGGTTCAAATGAGTTTGCACTGCTTTAACCCTTAGAGTGCTATGGATGCATATATGCGTCTGGCGAAAGTCATCGGTATGGACTAAGGACGCATGTATGCGTTTGTCAATTTTTCCGAGCACCTACGCAGAAGTAATACTATTACGTTTGTGTGAGATAAATATAAATGCATTTCAATGTTAATGCCGCGTTCGAAGAAACTGTCTTTTCTTTCTTCTTTTTATTTAATACTTTGCATTCAAAATTTGTCCAATTTGGACATTTGGTAGAATAATCGTGCCGGTACAACACAATTATCAAGAAGAAAATGTGTTGTTTGTGTGAAAAATAAGTGAAGGAACGACAGAAAATGCGATGTCGGATTATGTATCGATGATTGTTTTGAAATTTTTCATGCACAATTGAATTATTAACTTGTGTTATATTTATTAAATTTAGTTTTCTAGTTTATTGTTTTCTAGTTTACTACCCAAATTCTAGTTTATTGTGAATTTCAATGTTTATAATAAATAATTAATACTAAAAAATAACGCTCTTGAATCATTTAATCTCGCGCAAAAGAATTACTATAACTTATTACGATTTGCGCTTTGAATAGTCAATCAACAGAGTTCAGTATAGCGAAAAAGTATTCTGTCCATAGCGATCGTCAGCGCTGGCGCGATAGGCTCCGAGTATTCAGCACTCTAAGGGTTAATTCAAAAGGGCAGCCACAGCGAGTTTTCCTCCGTAATGACACGAGAACACCTCAGTACTGAAACTACAACCTGCCAATAGTCAACATCTCTCAGATCAGTCATGCTTTTTGTAAAGTGTGCTGTGTTACTCAATAAAGTTCGTTAGAAAATAAAGATAGTAGTTGTGTTACGGCTCAATCTTCTTATCTTTAAAATCTAAGTGTTAATTTTACGTGACATACGAATGGAAAAACCGAGATATTCTCCAAATTCTAAAAACTCAATGAGAAGGAATACAAAGGTGACTCGAGCATCGATATATCGATGGACTTTCGCCAAACGCATATATGCATCCATAGCACTCTAAGGGTTAACAACGCGGATTCGCTGTTCGCACTTTTTGTTAGGAAAAGTGAGGGTAACGATCCACGATGCCAATTGGTTATAGTACACGTTAATAAATGAAGATTAGGTAACTACCTGCTTTCCCCGTAATTTGTAAGGGCGTATAATAACCTAAAGACAGTTCCAAGGACCATCCATAAACCGAAAACACTTGCAGAATCAATAAACTAAAAGTTTGTTATGCTGGGTCCTTGAAGTAATTGAGGGTACGCGTAAAGGACTTGCACACATCTGGCCTCTAATGTGGATTAACGTCACACGGACATGCAGATGTTACATGGAACAGGCTGCTCGTGTCCAAATACTGCATTTCACCATTCAAAGTATATTTGTTACCGTCAGCAACTGCTTTACTGTCGATTGTTAGCTTGTTTTCTTCTTTCAGTCTCTGTAAAATCACACAAAATAAGAAATTAGATGAACAAGTATCCTGCTAGTAAATTTATCAAATTTTGCCTAGTTTTCTATATTAGCTTTATTTTCCAAACTTTAG
>NW_025219987.1:261686-263137 GCF_014825855.1 Bombus pyrosoma
TATTCTTTTCATATTTCATATGACATATAACGATTCGAGGATCACGAGAAGGTTAAAGAATCAAAGGCAAAATAAAAAAAAATATTTTTAAGTATTTAAAATAATTTTCCTGTAAATTTAACCCAGCGCTGCTCACGCACAGTTAACACATTCGCAAAGAAAATTCAGAAATTGAAATAACTTTTAATTATATAAATATGTAACTCATTGGTTTCATCAGTCTCTGTAAAATACTATTTCGAATCAATTTTACAGTCTCTCACACCAGAAGTGACAAGTTTAACCGTAATCAAAAAAGTATCGTAATCAATATCGAAATAGTCGAGTAATAATAATCTTTTAATGTTTCGAAATATAGAGTGAATAGAAAAACAATTATTTGCTGATAATATTGACATAATTTAACCGTTTGAGCCACAGGGGTCTTTGAAAAACCAGGGTCGGAAAGTCCCGAACGGCACGATAGCGTCTTAATCGATTGCTAAGAGAAACAAGCGGCACAATAGCGCTCGTCATATTTATTATATTTATGAAATGCATCCATGTAATATCGGGAATATATTATTACTATATTCCTATGATTTTATGATGATTTGTTTACAATGAATGGATTGTACAGATGTTGATTAAACAGAATAACGATGGTTGTTTAACGTGAACTAATCACAATAACGTACTATAATCTAGACAACTCAATAGTTGGTTTGCAACTCTCGTCACAACGGATTCAACGCTGTCTCTCTCACGTGGACCACACTCTCTCGACAACGCAACTCGCACTCTCTGACTTCTCGATTTACACTCTCAGGCTTCTCCATTGACACTTACTGATCTACAGGCTCATTAATGAAATAATACTAGCATTAGAAAACAAACAATACTGTACAGCCCTCTTTATGGACATCGAGAAAGCATTTGACAAAATAAACCACGAAAGCCAGCTACAAACAATCAGAAAACAATTCCCGAAGCAAATATACCAATTAATAAAATCCTACTTAAGCAGCAGAAACTTCGTAATAAAAATCAAGGTCACATACTCTGAAGTTAAAGACATCAACGCTGGGGTTCCGCAAGGAAGCGTCCTAGGACCAATACTATACACATTATACACGGCCAACATACCAACATCTACCAATAGCAAAATACTGACATTCGCGGACGATACGAGTTCTGCCCGGGCAACCGAAGTAAACAGACGTGTGCTCCGGGGTAGTGATCTGAGAATTTCCTTAGTGCTAAGTAAAATTAGCGATTAGTGATAGTGAGGAGAAGCCCAACAATGCAGCAACAGATACCAGCAATTAAAATTGCAACAAAAGGTGAAAGATATTATATAAGTAGGTCGGTAGATTTACCAGCCCTAAAGCAACAACAACAAGTTAATAATAATCAAAATATGGACATAGAAGAAATGAAGGAGCAGCGAAGACAGGAGGAGTACAGTCAAG
>NW_025219987.1:263637-267000 GCF_014825855.1 Bombus pyrosoma
AAAAAAAAAAAAATTACGAGACAAAAGCTTCATACCATCCAAAATAAGCAATCTAAAATAAAACTATTTCTGTGATAAAAGAGAAGATTCAGAATTATTAAAGTATCTTTTGCACAAAATAACGTTGTGTTTAAAACAAGAATTCGCAAACTCTATAAATCAATACTGGGCAAACAAAATAAAAAATATCTCTGAAAAGGACTCTGCCTTCAGACTAGAACCATTCCATTCAGCGCGGTATGAGCGTTAGCTGAAATAAGTGATTTTCTTATGTGTCTTTAATGTACAAAAAAAGAATATTTGAAAAAATATAAATGTGTGCAAAAATGAGGGATATATGGTATTAGTCACGTAATACTAAAACATTTCTTTTTCTCGACGCTTCGATTATAAATTATTAAAAATAGATTGTCAAGAAAAGTAAAAAGTATTGGAAAAATAAAAAATCCAACACCACACGGAGTTCCCAGGCGTTCATCCATCCAAATACTATCCGTGTCCGGCGCTGCTTAACTTTCGTGATCGGACGAGAACGAATGCTTTTTTAAAAATAACGTTTATTTGTCCAGGAATTAGTTTATCACATTTGTGTATTCACAATAAATCATCAATTTCGATAAGATGGGTTTGGCAAAAATACTGATACGCGACGGTACGACGTAGCCATACTATATTATGTGACGGAAATTTACATTTTTAGTGTTATAATGTATGAATTAAATTTAAGTCGCTGGGGAGCGGAGCTTTTATGTGATTTTGTTTTTAATTAGTATTTCTGTCCTGAAGACTTGGCCGCAAAACAGGATACGTCGGTAGTCTATTTTTTGGGTGCTGTGAGACCCAAACTGTGTTCTCTTTATGGCCACTAAATCTCCGCGTAGGTACTGTTCTTCTTTTATGGTAGTTCCTTCGATTTTCCTCTTGAGTTGCAGCGATCTTCTTTTCTGCGTCCTCGCGTAGCTCGCCACGTTGTTCTTCGAATTTCACAGCCCACTCTTCGTCGATTAATTCTCTGACTACAGCTATAGGACTTGCATATTCCGAGTTTGATGGTTTTATAACGCCTTCGTTTGTCCATAACTTCATCAAATCGCCCACTTTTTTTTTCTCAGACGATGCCAGTCTTCGCGGTCTTCGTACTACGGGTTTGTCACTTTTTAAAATGATTTTTGCAGTTATCCCGACGTCCGCTTCTTCTCCGGCTTATACTTATTTTGTCAGTCTGTCCTACTATATTGATTCTAAATATATCCAGCGCGTCTTTGTAACCGTCAGTCTGTTCGTCAAGTCGTGAAAAGGTCACCTTGCCTCGTTTGACCCGCAACTTTATCTGATCCAAGAAATCAGTACCTAACAACAGACTGTGTTTCGATAATATTTTATTTGAAACAACATACAAAGTGACTGGTAATTCATACCCATCGACCGTCTTTACCTTTGTAAATTCGCCCCAGGTCTCATTGCCAGTGGAACCAAAACCTTCAAACTTAAACTTACAGTTACCTAGAGGTGATGATCCTAACCTCGCATACTCGTCTGATCGTATAAATATGAGATCACTACCCCTATCCACTAACGATATGAACCTACAATCATCTGTCAATATTTCTTTCATGTATTTCTTTTTCTCGGGTCTTGAAATGACGTAAGTCTCTTTTGGGCGTGCTGTACACTTTGCCGCAATATGTCCAAATTCGTTGCACTTAAAGCACTTAATACCTTTTTCTTTCTCCGGACAATTAGCACTTAACCCTTAGAGTACCGAATACTCGCGGCCTATGCGGTCCGTACGGACGGAGTACTTTTTCGCTAGACTGAACTCTGTTGATCGACTATTCAAAGCGCAAATCGTAATAAGTTACGATAATTCTTTTGCACGAGATTAAATAATTCAAGAGCGTTATTTTTTAGTGTTAATTATTTATTATAAACATTGAAATTTACAATAAACTAGAATTTGGGTAATAAACTAAAAAAAAAAAAACTAGAAAACTAAATTTAGTAAATATAACACAAGTTAATAATTCAGTTTTGTGTGAAAAATTTCAAAACAATTATCGATACATAATCCGACATCGCATTTTCTGTCGTTCCTTCTCTTATTTCTCACACAAACAACACATTTTCTTCTTGATAATTGTGTTGTGCCGGCACTATTAGGGCATTTTGATGGAAAATGCCTATCAATTAAACGAAACGGTAAATCCTCAGACTTTCTCTTTCCTCCTCCTGCCATGCTTCTACGTTGGGAATATTTTCGTAAAAAGTCTCTTATCAACGCTAAATGAAATTCACTAAATTTTTGTTTCGAAGCAGTAGATTTTTGATATAAAATATATGCATTATATATAGCTAAATCTAACAAGCGGAAAAATAATTTTTTGTACCACTTTATAGTTTTCCTTAGGGAATTAAGTGTACTCAAAATCATATCAACTCTATCTACATCACCCATGTTGTAATAATAGTCGGCAATACATGATGGTTTCTTCTTACATAATCCCGTACGATAATCCCTTTTCTCAGATTCAATCGATGCAGCTGCATGTACAGAAGACAACATCCAAACCTCCTTTTTATCATGCCATTTCATTGCCAATAAAATGTCAGTCGATCGGTAGCACATTTCTCCTCTCTTTAACTTTTCTTCCATGTGGGGCATATCTCTCCTATTTTTACGAACGGTTCCAAATGCATTGGTTTTGTTTTCGTGTAATAAGGTATATAAACGTGGACTCGTGTACCAATTATCCGTAATTAGTGTATGGCCCTTTCCAAGATATGGCTGAAGCAGCGTCATCACAACATCTCCAGAGATTCCAATGGCTGTGTTACTTCTACTAATGTTTGGTTCTTGTCCAGTATAAATTACGAAGTCCAATACATAATTAGTTTCACAGTCACCAAGGAGAAATAATTTAACGCCGAACCTACTTCACTTGGATGGTATAAACTGTTTAAAATAACATCTGCCCTTGTACAGCAAAAGACTTTCGTCGACGCATAGATTTCCGTAAGGTGCAAATTACTGCGAAAAGGAAATCTTTAATTTATGGATTATTGGTCGTACTTTTGCTAAAGAATCGTCACTTGCTGTATTATTATCGTTAAAATGCAACATTTGTAATAATACCATGTATCGATCTCGTGCCATTATTTTGCGAAAAATATTGCTTTTCAACAGTTCGTCCGTAGACCACAGTTTCTTCGAACGCGGCATTAGCATTAAAATGCATAAAAATACGTACATTTCAGGAACTGAAGCATCCTTCCAATTCGTCAAACGGGAATTCTTTTTATGTACTGTACTGTTGTACGCATTTGAAACAATTGTTTGTCTGCTCGGTAATTTGAGCGACTAAT
>NW_025219987.1:267500-269343 GCF_014825855.1 Bombus pyrosoma
CGTTATACGTTATAACGTTATACTATATAACGTTATACGTTATATCGTAATGCTACATTACATTATACGTTATACCGTAATACTAGATATCGTGATACGTTACATCGTAACAGTACATATCGTTTTCGTTATATCGTAATGCTACATAACGTTATATGTTATAACGTAGTACTACATAACGTTATACGTTATAACGTACAATTATATATCGTTATATGCTATTTCGTAAAACTACATAACGTTATACGTTATATCGTAATGCTACATAACGTTATACGTTATATCGTAATACTACATATCGTTATACGTTATATCGTAATACTACATATCGTTATACGTTATAACGTATTACCATGTAACGTTTTCCGTTATATCGTAATACTATATTACGTTATACGTTATATCGTAATGCTGCATAACGTTATGCGTTATAACATACTATTATATATCGTTATATGCTATATCGTAAAACTACATAACGTTATACGTTATATCGTAATGCTACATAACGTTATACGTTATATCGTAATACTACATATCGTTATACGTTATAACGTATTACCATATAACGTTATACGTTATATCGTAATACCACAGACCGTTATACGTTATATCGTAATACTACATATCGTTATACGTTATAACGTATTACCATATAACGTTATCCGTTATATCGTAATACTATATAACGTTATACGTTATATCGTAATGCTACATATCGTTATACGTTATAACGTACTATTATATATCGTTATATGCTATTTCGTAAAACTACATAACGTTATACGTTATATCGTAATGCTACATAACGTTATAAGTAATATCGTAATACTACATATCGTTATACGTTATAACGTATTACCATATAACGTTATCCGTTATATCGTAATACTATATAAAGTTATACGTTATAACGTATCACTATATAATGTTATACGTTATATCGTAATGATACATATCGTTATACGTTATAACGTATTACCATATAACGTTATCCGTTATATCGTAATACTATATAACGTTACACGTTATATCGTAATGCAACATATTGTTATACGTTATAACGTATTACCATATAACGTTATCCGTTATATCGTAATACTATATAACGTTATACGTTATAACGAAACACTACATATCGTTATGCGTAATATCGTAATACCATATAACGTTATACGTCATATTGTAATACTACATATCGTTATTCGTTATATCGTAATGCTAGATAACGTTATACGTTATACCGTAATACTACATATCTTTATACCTCATAACGTATTACCATAAAACGTTATACGTTATATCGTAATACCACATATCGTTATACGTTATATCGTAATACTACATATCGTTATACGTTATAACGTATTACCATATAACGTTATCCGTTATATCGTAACACTACATAACGTTATACGTTATAACGTAATACTATACAACGTTATACGTTATATCGTAATGCTACATTACATTATACGTTATAACGTAATACTATATAACGTTATACGGTATATCGTAATGCTACATTACATTATACGTTATAACGTAATACTATATAACGTTATAGGGTATATCGTAATGCTACATTACATTATACGTTATATCGTAATACTAGATATAGTTATACGTTGTATCGTAACAGTACATATCATTTTCGTTGTATCGTAACGCTACTTAACGTTATACGTTATAACGTAGTACTACATAACGCTATACGCTATAACGTAATAGTACATAGCTTTATACGATATATGGTAATATTATATAACGATATACGTTATATCGTAATACTATATAACGTTATACGTTATATCGTAATGCTACATATCGTTATACGTTATAA
>NW_025219987.1:269843-271458 GCF_014825855.1 Bombus pyrosoma
AGTCAATATCTTCTCTATTGCATAACGACAAAGTCCAACCATAACGAAGATTCGTTTCACGCCCCTTTAACCCCAACCCTAATCATAATGTGAATCCGACATATATATGTAGTATCCTGGAAAAAAGGCCTAAGAGATATCTAGTAAACCATAAGGAATGTCGCGAGAGCCGAGGCGCCGTCGAGCCCATCAATGTGTCCTCGGTTCTTCAATTGAATAGTTTCGTAGAAAAGGCCTTCGTGACCCTGGCCACGAGTGGTTGCGGAACACGTGCGCGGTGGCCCTAAAAAAAGACAAAGGGATGCTAGAACAGTAAGTTTTTTTTTTATTGTTTGTTTTTAATTTTACAATTTGTCCAGTGGGACATTAGGTAAAATGTTGTAACTTGTAATTGAATAGCATGTGAATGGTTACCCCCAGCGGGGTACCATCTTCGTGTTTTTTAGGTTATATCCTTTGTGAGATCAGCTGGGTGTTTCCTTTTTAGTCTTCTTTCTATTCTTGCGTTGATCGTTTCCGCAGCCAGCCGGTTTGGGTGTGTTGCTATGCTTTCTCTGTACCTTTCCGCGCATCTGGTAATCTCTTCCTTGACCGTTGGTATTCCCAGGTCCTTCCGAATATCCTCGTTTCTAACGTACCATGGGGCGTTTACTATTGTTCTAAGAATTTTTGCTTGTAATCTCTCTATTTTGTTTATATGGCTCATTGCTGCTGTCTCCCATAGTGGTATTCCGTATGTCCAGATTGGTTTTATGATTGTTTTGTATATTTTTAATTTATTTTCTATGCTTAGTTTGGATTTTCGACTTGTTAGCCAGTGCATTTGCCTCCTTGTTGTCTGTATTTTGTCTATTAATGATTTAATATGCTGTTTCCATGTGAGTTGTGTATCTATGTGGAGTTCTAGGTATTTGACTTGTCTTGTTTGTGTTATGTGCGTGCCGTTCAGTAGGATGTTTGGTGGCGTCTGTTTTCGCAATATGAATGTAATATGGTTGCATTTGTTGGGGTTTGCTTTTATTTGTTTAGCTTGCAGCCACTTTTCTATTTTTATGGTGTGTTCTTGTAGTAATGTGACTGCTGTTTCTGGGTTAGTGTGCCTGACCAGTATAGCTGTATCATCCCCGAATTTTCTTTTTTTTTTTTTTTTTTTTTTTTTTATTTTTAAATAAATCATTTTACAATTTGTCCATTAGGACATTTGGTAAAATATTATAGTTTGGGTTTTGATGAAATATAGCATGTGGATGGTTACCCCCAGCGGGACTCCATCTTCCAGGTTGTTTATTGTTCTATTGTGTGGTCTGCAGGGTGCTTCTTCTTCAGTCTTCTTTCTATTATTGTTTTATTCCTTTCAGCAACCAGCTGATTTGGGTGTGTTGCAAGTCTTTCTTTATATTTTTTTGCATATCTGGGGATTTCCTCTTTAACTGTTGGAATCTTTAAGTCTTTTCGTATATCTTCATTTCTGACGTACCATGGAGCGTTAACTATTGTCCTTAGGATTTTTGCTTGCTCTGTTTCTATTTTATTTATGTGACTCATTGCTGCCATCCCCCATAGTGGGACTCCGTATGTCCAGATTGGTTTGATTATTGTTTTATATATGTTTAGT